>NC_136520.1:76867600-76920100 GCF_053919585.1 Euprymna scolopes | reverse complement strand
TTTTGGTACCTTTAATTCACAATATGGTAACATTTTATTTTCCTAAGTACTTGCATACATATTTCATTCATCTTCTCTTGAGCGATTCGTAACATAATGGCCACGTCAGCCATTGCACCCCCTCTGCCCCTTACACCATGTCAGAGGGCATTTCATTTGCTCCCTGAAGTTGATTACAACTAGATCCGCTCACGCTGGACAGAATACATTCCGTTCACTGCTATGTCAGAAAAAACTTTCTTTTTTTTTTTTCCAAAGTCGGTAAGCGCAACCTGCCTTGAAGACACATAGCTTCACGGAAAACATCGGATTTCCACACATGAAGTACTCAAACTTGCTCCATGTTGATTCTACTCGAAATCAACAGAAATCACGATAAAAAAAAATAAAATTCGAATCATTTCCCGAGAATAATGAAATTAATAACTACCCATGTAATTCAACACCTCTCCAAAATTCTAACATGCTTGCCACAGAAATTAAATTCCATTCACGCCCCACTTTTTTCTTTCATTTCTTCATATAGTTTATTTAACCCTATATTTATCCTTTTTTTTTTTTTTACCTTACTTATGTGGTCAAAACGTCACTCATGTCGAATAGAACATTTATTCTACTTTTCGAAAATTGAAATTAATACCGACTGAACCTTTGACTCTTCCGAAACTTTTTTTTTTTTTAAATCATTTATTACACTGTTTAAATCTTATTTCTTTCTCCCTATTTTATTATTACTATTTAATTAATAAAAAACACATTTTTTCTTTTATTAATCCTTCTTTCCATAGACCCCACAAGCAAGATTCCACCTCCCCATTCTGCGAAAAAAAAATACATGTCACAGAGTAAGAAAATCCTGCACAATACCATTTTAGAACACATCAATTACATAAAGAAAATAAATGAAAAAAATACAAAAATATCCTATAAGCATTCAGAAAGTCCCATCTTAGCAATAAATAAAATCCAAACAACAAAATTTTGTCCACGTCAGCAAAAAAAAATTCCTACGAAAAAAATCGCACAATCAGCGAAAAAAGAAAAAAAATCATTTTACAGGACATGATCATTGTCTTTTCATCAACAGTTCATATTGTTTTTTTCACTAAAAGCACATGAAGGTTCGCAGTTCAAAATTGCAACAAAAATTATTATTAACAACAAACCTTTCGTGATTGACATGTTTTTTTTTTTTAGTAAGGTGACAGGCTCATTTCTGACACACACGTTGTAGCTAACAAGTCATATGTTCTATTTTCTTTTTCTTTTTCTTTCTTTCTGTCCTTCTGTTTTACACTTGCTGTTTAATTCAAAATTAACAATATTTTATCAGTTTGTCTTTCGTTATAGCTGTTTTTTTTTCCAAGTTATTCTACTGTTTTTCTCACAGAATTTTTTTTTCTTTTCTTTTCTTTTTTTCTCTTTACTATTATTTTTCCTTATTACTTAGTGTTTTAACGGACCATCGTTGTGTGTGTGTTGATTTGTATTTCTTTTTTTTTTCTACTAATGTTCTTTCTCTTTTTTTTTTCTTCCAGACATTTTATTGTGTTGTATAGTTTTTTTGTTTTTTTTTGTTTTTTTCTTGTCTTAAAATCTCCTTTCCCTTTTAAGGACCTGTTTCCACGTCGTATTTCTTAAACACAGGTTCGACTTCACATCGATGATGTGAACTTAGTCACGAGCACCAAAACGAATATGTTATATATTCGGGGGGGTCCCTTAAAGGAGATTTTGTCAAGGAGATTCGTGTACGTGATCGTCTAGTTTCTAATGGTTTTATTTTTGATGTCTTCGTGGGTGAATTTTTTGTGTACATGTATTTTTTTTAACATACCTTTATTCATGTGTCGTCGGTTGTTCCTCTGGTTTTCATTGTCTCTTGGAGGGGAGCTGGCCTGTTGGATGAAGAATTCACTCCAAGACGATGAAATGGTTTTATAGTTTTTATTCACCTTCCAAAGGTCGACACAGAATGGAGGTGAACCTTGCTTGTTTGATGATACACGTCAGCGTCCTCCCCAGCCCAGGGGGGGGACAGCTGAAAAGCCGTCTGTCTTATTCAACACCCGAAAACCCAACTGCCAAGAAAGAATCAGCTAACCTCATCACATGATACCACGTCATCTGGTCAGCTGACCCTTCTTTTGCAAACGTGTCCACTGTCCACGTTATTCACCTCTCTCTCTCTCTCTCTCTCTCCCTCTCCCTCTCTCTTTCTCTATTCTCTAATAGAGACACACAGAGAGAAAATAGAAAGAGTAAGAAAGCCAGAGAGGGGGGAGAGATGCTCTTTAACAACACACTCTCTCTCTTTCACTCTCTTTCTTTCACTCTCTCTCTTTTAATCTCTCTCTGTCTGTCTCTATATCAATCTCTCTCTTTCTTTCTCTTTTTCTCTCTCTCATACACAATTAGCTCAATGTTACTGCACACAATAATAGATCTGGAGGAAATATGGAAAGGATATATCATAATAATTATTTAATTCGATATTATAATCATTAAAACGATATATACTATTTAGGTTCAATGCTGCCAAGACTAAACTTGTTTCCTTCAATCACTACAAGAAACCTTCTCTACCACCAATAGCAATAGCCAAAGACTCCTTATCTGAAAGTACATCTTTTAAACTTCTCGGCCTAACGTTCATAAGAAACATGAGTTGGAGCAATTACATTGAGAGTATTTCCAGGACCGCTGCGAAAAAGGTAGGTTCTCTCTACCGTGCTAGAAAGCTACTAACGCCCGAAAGTATCCTGTACCTCTATAAGGCCACCATTCGCCCATGTATGGAGTATTGTTGTCATATTTGGTCTGGTGCATCTGCTACTCGTCTCTCACTCCTAGACAAGGTTCAAAAGAGAGTCGCCAACCTAATAGGTCCTGAACTGTCATCTAAGCTTCAGCCTCTGTCCCATCGACGAAATGTAGCATTCCTCTGCCTGTTCTACAAGTACAGTGAATGCTCCGATGAACTGCAAGCACTTGTACCCCCTCAGCGTAGATACCCCCGACAAACCCGACAGGCAGCAAAATACCACCCCTTCACAGTTGAGATCCCTAGATATAAGAGAGCCTTCTATTCCAGTAGTTTCTTCCCCAGAACCGCTAGACTTTGGAATTCCCTTCCGGGTTCCTGCTTCCCCAACTGTACTGACATGCAAAAGTTCAAGTGTAACGTGAACCGACATCTTGTTGCCCAACTCCCCACATAGTACCCCTGTAGCTTATGTCCTTGATAGCAGCCTCTACATCAAAGTGTTAATGTGCCTCTGTTAGATATTAGCAGGACAACGTCGAAGGTATGCCAGTTGTCGACTGTTATGATCGTTATAATATTTGTAAAAATAGAATGCTAAATGCTATCATAGCGAAATAAATATTTATATATAAAATTATTCATGTTAAAATGTTTTAATAGAAAAGAATGTTAGAACACAAACAATAAGTTAAAAATAGAGTCTGACGTAGTTTTACGTAGAGGTCACTTAAAGTGACGTGGACTTAGGGTAGAATTTTAAAAATACATACGATATTTTTAGTCAAGAATCGGGAGTGAGAGAGAGTGAAGAGGAGTCGGAGTGGAAAGAGGGAGAAAGACGCATTCCGATCCCCGTTACTTGCTCCCAGTAAAAGGGAACATAATACCTTAATATAGAACCAGCATTGCAGCTGTCCAATGGGGGAACATCGGTAAGTAAAGTTGCTGAAAAGACAACGCAAGATTTGTTGATTCATTGGGATGAATCTTATTTGTAACTTTTACTGAAGATCCGTCAAACAAGATCAGGGACAGACCAAGTATGTTTCTCCGATTTGCCCGATGTTACAACTCCAGAGAACTGTTATTTGTTCATTTATGGTGCAAATTGTCTGTTGTTAAACTGTATCTGTTGTCGTAAGTGTTATACACGCATCAATTCAACGAACGACAGAAAAACTAGATAGACGAACACACATACATACATTGTATCGATGACTGCGACACGTATATACAAACGTATATACAAACGTATATACAAACATACACATATTCAATAGAAGAACCTTTTTGTACCAGTAGACATGTACAAATTTAGAAATACGTACATAATATATACTCTTCCAGTGTACAACAATTACAGTTGGACTTTTGCATGTCAGTACAGTCAGGTAAACAGGAACCCGGGAGAGAATTCCAAAGTCTAGCAGTTCTAGAGAATAAAATATTAGACTAGAAGGCTTTACGGCCTCTAGGAATCTCTACAGCGTAGGGTGGGATTTTGTTTCTTGTTTGGTTCGTTAGGTAGTACAAACGATTGAAGTTCGTCGGAGCATTTTCCATTGAAATACTTGTAAAACAAGTAAAAGGACGCAACATTTTTTGGTGGTTCCTGAGGTTCTTGAGGAGATACATGGTCTTGTACTTTCAATATGTTGAAGATGTATTTCCATATATTTTGTGCTTTTAAAGATGGGGGAATTGAGAGTTTTAGTGTGCTATGTGTTTCTTTTAATAGGCCATTTGGCTAGGAGAAAGTTTCCTCAGATTTTACTATTTATGTAGTTTATCATTCATGGGAATCTAAGGTTTCCTGTAGTGCCTTGAAATGGAATTCTTAGGGTTTTGTGTTTCAGCGATTCTCCGTTCAATTTTGTAGGGTGTATTGGAATCTGAGATTTCACCTGGTGGTTGCTAAGGAAATCATACTCGAATCCCGCTACTTTATATCATACTGCGCTAACACAATTCCCTGTTCGTACGTACGTTATCACCCTGTACCTATTTTTTTAAAAAGATAGGATTGTCCAATCACTGAGGAATCAATTAAAAAATGTCATGAGTCAAACATGAAACTCGAATTAAAATTTTCTTTCCCTTCACGCCAAGATAGAAACGTATAATTCTTATTTTTTGCATAGGCATCACCACTTATCAAGGCCCAGAGGCCACTCGAGGATAAGGGTTAATCCAAATAAGTTACAATATCTTAGGGTTTACCTTCACGCCGGAGGTCCATATAATGCAGATATGTCACAAAATTCTGCAAAGGTTTTGGAGATAAACTTTCCCCATAAACAGATATTTTCTGAAATTACATTAATCTTACATAAGTATGTTTCAGTATGAACAACGACGGCGCAATGATATAGTGGGGTCTGCCTTCGCACCGGACGTCAATGGAATGGAAATATTTTAAAGCATATAGCAATATGCAATAGATAAAAACGATACATGATAAATTTCCACGGGTCCCGATTATTTATTATTATTGTTATTATTATTATTATTATTATTATTATTATTATTATTATTATTATTAGTTGTTGTTGCTGTACTCACTAGGAGTTCTCACACAGGCAATCATAAGGTATTACTCACTGACAACAACCGGTGGTGTTCCCTGGAATCTGTGCGATTAAAAGTCTCTCCAGATTTCCTGTATTCTCCACTTTAGTCGATAACCTTTGCAAATTAATTTGTGTTATCTCAATAGCCGCTTGCCATTGGTCCTTGCTGGAATTTGGGTGACAATAAATTCCCTCCAGGTCCCAGCTCTTTTTGCACTTATCCAGTGGAGGTCTTGTTAGTGCTCATTCCTCGGTGTTTCCATTCTCCTTGTCTCTTCACAACTATTTGGTGTGACACCAATCGACACCTTCCATTTTTTGTGGTGTGTGTGTTTTACTTCTGCGGCAGTTTCCGTATGGCTGCTTAGTGTGTGTAGCTCATGTGGGGTAGGGCTTCCTTAAGATTTCAGTTGTTTTAAGCATTACATACTGTTGTATTGCGATTATCATTATTATTATTATTATTATTATTATTATTATTATTATTATTCATTATTATTATTTATTATTATTATTTATTATTATTATTTATTATTATTGTTTATTATTATTTATATGCGATTATCATTATTATTATTATTATTATTATTATTATTATTATTTTCTTTCTTTCTTTCTTTCTTTCTTTCTTATTATCAAGTTTTCTGATTGATGTATCGGCTTTTGAGTCACGCTCGCGCACAGACCATTTTGTTTTTGTTTCTTTTTCTAATAAGAAAACGAGTTGACAAACGAAGCCAAACGAAATTGTCAGTTGTTTTTCTGATGTCGATATTTTGACTTGCGCAGTATTTATGACTCGAGCGAAATGATTTTTCACAGAATGGTCGGCATCAACTTAAATCGCATGGCGAAACAAATCACAGAAAGTAGAATATGAAAGCAATCAGAGAGCGTCAACCAACGCCAACGTGTGTGTATTTAAAAGCAGATACAAAAAAAAAAAAAAACTAAAAAAAATAAACGTTAGGGTTTGTGTTCCTTGATAGAGGCACTGGTGAGTTCGAATAAAATAAATACGTACTAGATACGTTTGGAGCCAAAACAATGCATTATTACAAAATAAACACATATTCATTTTGTTTTAATATAAATTTCACACAAAATAAATATATATTGCGTTGTTTTCGCTTCAAACGTATCTAATACGTATTTATTTTATTTAAAATAAATTACATTTTCCGCTTTAATATTGGAGTAATTCAAAAACATTTTCCAGTGAAGTGATATATATATATATATATATATATATATATATATATATATATATATATATATATATATAGATATGCAGCGAAACAGTACTGTATGTGGATGAGTATATATATATATATATATATATATATATATATATATATATATAGTTCGAAGTCTGCTCATTTATGTTAAAGGTTAAATATGAGTTTGATTATATATTTATATATTTTTTTTATTTTCAAATTTAGCAATTGATTATTTTTACAAATTAAAAAAACAAACCCGTCTAACAAGCTATACAAATTCACATGTAGTAATACAATATATATATATTTTTTAAATAAATCTCCAACATTAATGCAATTTATAAAAGTGTATTTTTAAATAAATTAATAAATCACTATCATATATTTTTAATACAATTTATATATGTGTATTTTTAAATATATTAATCAATAGATATTATATTAACCTTATGTTTAATTATTTAACTTACACACACACAAACACTAACCCACACACATATATATGTATATTCTTAATTAAATTATGTAGAATTAAAACAAAATTTATTGCTTTATTATTATTGCATTATATGTACAATGCTTGCATCAACTTGTATCGTTGTAGTTTTTAGGAAAACGCTAATACGTATATATGGATCCACAGTCAAATCATCCACGCCGCATAATTAAGCTTATAATTAGTATCAACCGACGAAGAAACGTTTAATAAATTCAGGAATATTCATAATAGTGCACTCAGGATACAAGAACGTCGACATAAAATATACAAATATAGAGACTAAAACAAATAGACCTCTGAATTAGAGTAGGAAAATAATTTGGTTTACACCCCCTTCAACCTAATGCTAAAACAAAATTGGAAAATAAATTTCTTCATCTCGTCAATGTACATTTCTCATCAGGTAATATATTACGTAGAATTTTTAACAAAACTGAACTTAAGCTGTAGTTGCATCGATAACATGGAACGAATTATAAAAACAACAAAATATTAAATTGAGTAATACCACAAAAATATATGATAATAGGGAAGGTAGTAACTGCAATTGGCAAATACCAGAGAAATGTACATTCGGAAAAAGTGTCTTTTCTCGTCGGTGATACAAAATACATCATTACATTACAAAAATAGAATGGAAGATAATTAGAAAAACGGAATCATGTGAATCACTAAACTCACCGCGTTTTCTCTGCCTGAATAAAAAACTTAAAATAATGAGATTTAAGGATAGAGAATATGTATTAACATAAATAGGAACCAGTGATAAGCTGTAAACACTTTATAATAGAGTTAAGTATAGGAATAGTTTGAGTTGATAGATGGAGATGAATATATTAATCAATGTTAAAACACGGATATGGAAAAATCTATAAAATACATGCTCGAATTGTTTCAAGCTCAGATGGTGGATATGACTTACAAAGTCGAATGGACGAAAACTTACCCAAATTTGACTGCGCTTATAAAAACGCTTGGAATAAGAAAACGATTACATGATGTATATGAAATAGTATTATTATTAGTTTTGAAAAATTATACAAAAGAGTATACAGGTTGAAAAAAGATGATCAAGGTTGAGTATATATGCATGGTAAAGTATAACTACACTTCAAATATATAAGAAGGTTTTTATTTAGTAAATTATAAACGCATTAACAGTAGTAATAATAATATTGCAGAATTATTTAGTATTTGTGTTATATAGCCAGAGAATATATAGCAGTTCGTATTTACATAAAGGTATCACAAATGTTCGTGTTATATGAAAGGTGGATATATTAGAAGAAAAAAAAAAGATTATATGTTTCATACCTTTTCTTTATCAAGGAGTTCTTCTGTCTTCACCACTGGGCTCTGTGATGAAACATGCAACGTCCAACACCATAACTGACTGAGACACCTGTTTTTCTTCTTTTGTGAAACCACAGAACAAAATTTTATATTTTTAAATATAAATTTATTTCAGCTGTCTCAAGGAGTCTGCATTACGTGTCTACATACTTGTTCGTTCCATCCCCGCTTCCCGGCTTTGAAGCATGTCTTCTCACTTTTGTGACCAAACTCAAACTCCTCAATCTAATCATCTTGACCCCTTGACCTGTCAGTTCCGTTACATCATCATCAAAAGCACACGTTTTCTAACAGGTGACTTCTGTCACGTACGCAACTGCTTGAGGTCATTTTGTTTATATTTAACTTAGCTCAATTCTGTAAACATCCTCAGTTAAAACTCATTTTTACATTTCAGACCAATTCTATTCTATAAACAATAAATAACTTCCAATATAAACTATTTTAACAATAACACTCGATAGATATATAAATAGATAGATGCATATAGATCAATAATAATTAATTTAACTTTTAACCATGTTATTTTCTAACACTAGCAGGGTGACCCAACGTTGCACAGGATTGAATGATGATCAATGGATGTTTTACACGCCCATATTTTTATTGTAGTCGAAATCGTTGAAATCACCCATTTTCAATCAAAATCGATTGCTTGCTCTAGTTGAGAATCCACTGCAGTGCACAGGGAGGAAGCTTCACGTGCCTCCCCGCAGTGACTAGTCCACAATACATCATAGTCTACATTGCACTGTAGAGAACCTACTTTTATAAATTATTTTTTATATATATAACGGCTTAAATTAAAGTTTAAAACACCAACTATCATGTGCTCTAAACAGAAACATTCATTTTGAATGCGCCTCTGTCATATCAAAGAACCCACTGTTTATTTTATATTTCGTGTCTTTCAGTTGTTTGTTATGTTAGGCTGTGTAAGGTGTTAATTTTGTTCAAGATTGCCGATTCCTTCGTTCATCGAATTATTTGGATTATCGATTATCAATACTTATCGAAAACATACCGATACAAAACTTATCTAAGAACCTTGTCAGGCACATAAAGTTCCTTTGCGTGCAATTTCATAAATATCGGTCCAGCCGTTTTTGAGTCCATAAGAAACGAACACACACACACTAAGTTCCTTTTAATTCAAGTTTAAGTATAGACTACCAGATAATACGCAATACTTTATATATCGATATGGATACCCAGAAATATTCATCCCTAAAATGCTGTACTTAATATGAAAAGACGAGTTTATATGAAAATATGGAGTCATGTATACATGTGTATATTAAGTATTAACTTTGTTCTTATCATTATCAAATATTATCAAGTATTATCAAATATTATCAAATTTTATCAAGTATTATCAAATATTACCAAGTATTATCAAATATTATCAAATTTTATCAAATATTATCAAATATTATCAAGTATTATCAAATATTATCAAGTATTATCAAATATTATCAAGTATTATCAAATATTATCAAATATTACCAAGTATTATCAAATATTATCAAATTTTATCAAATATTATCAAATTTTATCAAATATTATCAAATTTTATCAAATATTATCAAGTATTATCAAATATTATCAAGTATTATCAAATATTATCAAGTATTATCAAATATTATCAAATATTATCAAGTATTATAAAATATTATCAAGTATTATCAAATATTATAAAGTATTATCAAATATTAGCAAATATTAGAAAATATTATCAAATATTATCAAGTATTATCAAATATAAAATATTATCAAATATTATCGAATATTATCAAATATTATCGAATATTATCAAATATTATCAAATATTATATAATATCATCAAATAAAAAATATTATCAAATATTATCGAATATTATCAAATATTATCAAATATTATCAAATATTATCGAATATCATCAAATATTATCAAATATTATCAAATATCATCAAATATCATCAAATATTATCGAATATTATCAAATAACATCGAATATTATCAAATACATCAAATATCATCAAATATTATCGACTGTTATAGAATATTATCAAATATTATCAAATATTATTAAATGCATCAAATATCATCAAATTATCGAATGTTATCGAATATTATCAAATACATCAAATATCATCGGATATTATCAAATATCATTAAATATTATAAAATATCATCGAATATTATCAAATGTCCTCAAATATTATCAAATATAATCAAATATTATCAAATATCATCAAATATTATCAAATATTATCAAATATTATCAAATACATCAAATATTATCAAATACATCAAATATCATCAAATATTATCAAATATAATCAAATATTATCAAATATCATCAAATATTATCAAATATCATCAAATATTATCAAATATTATCAAATATCATCAAATATTATCAAATATTATCAAATATAATCAAATATAATCAAATATTATCAAATATTATCAAATACATCAAATATAATCAAATATTATCAAATATCATCAAATATTATCAAATATTATCAAATATCATCAAATATTATCAAATATTATCAAATATAATCAAATATAATCAAATATTATCAAATATTATCAAATACATCAAATATAATCAAATATTATCAAATATTATCAAATATTATCAAATATCATCAAATATTATCAAATATCATCAAATATCATCAAATATTATCAAATATCATCAAATATCATCAAATATTATCAAATATAATCCAATATTATCAAATATAATCAAATATTATCAAATACATCAAATATCATCAAATATCATCAAATATTATCAAATATTATCAAATATCATCAAATATTATCAAATATTATCAAATATCATCAAATATTATCAAATATAATCAAATATTATCAAATATTATCAAATATTATCAAATACATCAAATATCATCAAATATTATCAAATATAATCAAATATTATCAAATATTATCAAATATTATCAAATATTATCAAATATCATCAAATATAATCAAATATAATCAAATATTATCAAATATTATCAAATACATCAAATATCATCAAATATTATCAAATATCATCAAATATTATCAAATATCATCAAATATTATCAAATATTATCAAATATCATCAAATATTATCAAATATCATCAAATATTATCAAATATTATCAAATATTATAAAATATTATCAAATATCATCAAATATCATCAAATATAATCAAATATAATCAAATATTATCAAATATCAAATATTATCAAATATCAAATATAATCAAATATCATCAAATATTATCAAATATAATCAAATACATCAAATATTATCAAATATTATCAAATATCATCGAATATTATCAAATACATCAAATATTATCAAATATAGCTGACCCCAATTGAAGTAGATGACTCTAATCTTAACAAGATTCTTGGACTGACCTTCTCTTCTAATCTGAAATTGAACACATACATTAAATCTGTTGCCAAGACTGATGGAAAAATGGTTGACCATTCTACCACTTCAGTAGGTTTCTCACTATCTATGCAATCCTCCATCTGTAAAAGAGCCAAGTACATCCTAAAATAGGATGCTGTTGCAACGTCTGGGCAGGAGATGCTTGGCATGCCCTATTTAGCCTTGATAGAGTTCGAAACCGTGTAGGCGATGCCTTTTTCTCTTTCTTTGCAAGCCCTGTCTCACAGAAGGGACGTTGCGAGCCTGTCTCTGTTCTATCGCTATTTTCATAGCAAGTTCTCATCTGAACTCCAATCTATGGCCCCTTTACCAAACTTTCACAAAAATTACTCGACCACTATACGCGTCGTAAATCGACTCATAAGCGTGGCTTAATCTAGCGAGATTCGAAACAAGAAGCTCGGTATCTGAAGCCTACCATCGCGACAATCCCAGCCAGTAATAAGCATAAAAGTCTTACATTCGTTTATATGACGCAAGCAAGGCTTTGTGGTGTTGATTAGGAATTAACAAAATAGAAAAGTTTAAAATGTGTACGTAACATGTTTTGGTAACATGGTTTTCTGTTTGTGTTTTTAAGACAATGACATGATGAACGTTTTGAAATCTGAAAAAGAAAAAAGGCGATGTCGACATACACATACACACACACACACACACACACACACACACACACACACACACACACACACACACACACACACACACACACACACACACACACACACCTCCTACGTGCAAACACAGACGTCACTGCTACCGATACGTCACGGGACCTGCGTTCATGGAAAGTGCGACACGAGGACATGTCTGAAACTGAAACGAAATAAATGTCTTAACGGCTGAATAAATTTTGATACCTTGTTCAACGTTGACGTCATCAACATATTTATCACTCGCGTCATTTTAACACGATTATTCCAACTGTAATCGCATCGTGCTGCTTGGCATAACGTGCAAAACTGAAAGTTTTTTTTTACTCATAGGATTACCAAGTCTGTCCTTGACCTTGGACGATTTGAAAGGTCACTGGATTATTACCTGCCGTCGCTTGCACATGCATCCACAACCAAGTCTGGCACGAGGCCATCACAGCTAATGTCCTCGAGGAATTATGTTACACTTAATTGCGCAAGATATAACACAAAAATGCATTAAAACAACTTAAAACATTAATAAACGATATTCTCGATATTGAAGTGTTTCATCTAAATATCGTCATATTGTGTTTTTTTATACCTCTCCTCGTCTTCTCCTTTTTTCTCCGGCTCCTTTCTTCTTCTTCCTCCTCCTCCTCCTCATTCTTCTTCTTCTTCTTCTTGTTAAGTAAACACGTTAATAAAGTCGATATCGATACAAATGCGCCATTTTCTCGCTTCTCCATTTCTTCTGATTTTCCCCCTCAACACGTAACATTATTTAATTTGTCATGATGATGATGATGACGTCATCATCATCATCATCATCATCATCATCATCATCATCAACGTCGTCATCATCTTCGTCATCGTCGTCGACGTCGTCATCATCATCATCATCATCATCATCATCATCATCATCATCATCATCATCAACGTCGTCGTCGTCATCATAATCGTAATCACCGTCATCATCATCTTTTTTCTTCTCCATTAATTCATTCCGTGGTTTATTTCCTCACAAAATATTCTGGGTATCTTTATTTGTTCTTCAGATATCTTTTTTCGTTGTCAGTTATTCTTCATTCTTTTTTGTCCTTCATTTCCCAGATTCTTCAATGATGCGACCAATCCATCATCATCATCATCATCATCATCATCATCAATCCTTTAACCTACTTCACCATATATTTTATCTTTCAATTCCTTCCTTTACATAATTCTTGGAGATTTTCAATTCCTAAGAAAACGAACGCTACTCAATTTCATCGAATTGGAATCTCCTTCCGGTAAATCATTCCCTGCCTCCATATCTATCTATCTATCTATCTATCTATCTCTCTCTCTCTCTCTCTCTCTCTCTCTCTCTATATATATATATATATATATATATATATATATATATGTCCAAGTTTCGATTTGTAGAAGCAGCGATGTTTCAATCAATTCTGAATAGCCTGGACTTCGATCTACTTGAAAGAAAAATCGTGTGATCGTATATATATATAATGTGTGTGTGTGTAATCCGGTGTCAGTTGTGAGTTTCACACGATTTTTCTTTCAAGTAGATCGAAGTCCAGGCTATTCAGAATTGATTGAAACATTGCTGCTTCTACAAATCGAAACTTGCATACGCCAACCCAAAAACTTAAAACACATCCTAACTTCCTCAAAACTCGTTCCACACACTACAAAAGGGGTTACAAAATGCAACAAACCGCGATGTGGAGTATGTGACATAATAATAGAAGGAAACACATACACATTCAAAAACTCAACACAAACATTCAAAATAAAAAAGGATCTAAATTGCACCTCCAGAAATGTAGTATATGCACTAAGATGCACAGCATGCAACAAATCCTACATAGGCGCCACCCAAAATTTCAGCAACAGAGTGGCCTTATATAAGAGCAACATCAAAATTGCAGATAACAGACACCTCTATGTTTCAAAACACGTACACACATGCAGTGGAAACAGCTTCAAAATAATGCCAATCTTCCAAACAGACAATTATTTTTATTTACTTACACAGGAAAAAACTTCATAACAAGATTCACTCTTGAACTAAACAAAGCCTAATATCAACACACAAAAACATGAAATGCAAGGCACACTCGCATGCACATCCATATACATATACACACCCACACATAAATCAGAACCGACACATTAAAACACACATGCGCGCGCATACAACCACACACAGACATAACACCCCTATCTCTAATACAACACACGGAACAATACCAACACTACTTAACCTCGAAACCAACAACACTAGGAAACACATAGAACCATAGTATAATATCTATTCCAACACCTTGCACCCCCTTCAGTCAGTGAGGAGAAATCTCTCATGACTGAGACAACTATCATCCCTTCTATCATCCTCCCTCCCATACCTATACCCCTCCAATTGGCCCCTCCCCACACTAGGAACCGATCCTGGGTCTGGTCATACCCACATGGGGAGACAAATAAATAAAAACATTAAAAAGTCCCCTATACATATTTTTAAATACACCTCTCTATCTAAACAAACATAATATAAAGAATACCCGACACCCGAACAGTCTAAGACTGAAACGAAAAATCACAATACTAAAATCTAAGAATCCAAAAAATATATATCAAAATAGAATGAAAGAACCCCTATCCTTACTTCAGAAGAGCTGGTTCTCCCCCTTCCTCTCCTCACACATACACATTAGTAACGACCTTGGATCACAGTCACCTTCCTAGGGAAGCAAATAACTTCATAATACTATAAAACAGTACACACATTCTTCAAACCAATAAAAGAAAACACACACACACATCCTACCCTAAAGGAAAAGAAAAAACACAAGCAGAAAGAGAGTGAGAGATAGAAACACAACACAGAAGTGACCACAACCCAATAAAACAGTAATAAAAATTGAACATTCCAATGAATAGTAGACACACGTTTCCACCTCTTGGAAACACTTCAAATGAACTACGAAAATGCTATTTTTACATCACCAACACATTTTGAAAATAATTTCTGAAGAGGACGCTTCACAGAACGTCTGAAACGCGTTAAAAACGATTTCAATGATTTAAAAACATTATTACAATGATCTAAACATAATTATCAATGTAAAACCAAGACACGGAATAATAAAATAATGTTAAAAAATACACATTGTTGGTGACTACCTCCTTATTTAAATATACATCTTTCTTTCGTTGGAATTTCCTAACCCATTATATATATATATATATATATATATATATATATATATATATATATATATATATATATATATATATATATATAGTTAAATGTGCGTTTCTTTATATTTACTTACTGTTTAATTTTTAATGCTTTTCTTTTATATGCATATATATATGTGTGTGTGTATTGAGTGCATATGTGCGTACTTATGTATTCAAGACTGACGTGGCACTTTCTCATTGGCTATACTTTCTCCTCCTTGCTCTTCCTTCCTCCTCTTCCTTTGTGCATGCGCATTACTTTTACTACACTGATGACGACCGAAGGATCAATCGAAAATATGTACTTGTAAAAAAAGTTTGAAAATTTTCTTCATAATAACATTTTCAATTTCACCAATAGAAAATGAATAAAGAAAAGTTATCAACTTTTATACTTTTCGTATTCTTATTTTTTTTTCATTATATTTTCTGGTGTATATTAACGTATATATGAGTTTATCGTTATTTCCATAGCAAGTGCTCGTCTGAGCTCCAATCTCTGGTCCCCCCTCATCAATCTTTCTCGAAAAACACCCGTCTAGCTGAAACCACTGTCAATCATTTCCCCACTCTTTATCTGTGCCTAAATCAAAACGTAGATTCCATGAGCAAAGCTTCTTTCTTAGAACTGCACACTTGTGGAACTTTGTTCGATTTGCCTGCTTCACAGCTGACTACAACTTAACATAAACAAATTCTTGATGAACCGCTCCCTTAAGTAATCCAATTTACCACTACTAACGATTACTACAATATTATCCCACTGTACACTCTATAACCCTTATCCTGGAGTGGCCTCCTGGCCTTGATAAACGATGACTCCTATCTAAAAAAAAATAAAATGAAATAAAGTAATGAGAGGATATCGTTGGGAAGAAGGTTTATATACTTAATATATCTTGATTATACATGTGTATATATACATGTATATATATACATGTATATATATATACACGTATATATATATATATGTATATATACACATATTATATATATACATGTATATATACATGTATATATATGTATATATATGTATGTATATATATGTATGTATATATATATGTATATATATATATGTATGTATATTTCTGTTGAAATATACTTTATTTTCTTATAATATATACCAATCCTTATTTAAGAAACTCAGTGTAACTACAGGGCAATATAGAGAATAAATGACAAAAGTATATCTTCCTAAGTTCATGGTGTTGACCATCTTATGATTTTTTCCTTTAATTCAGTTGACATTTACAATTCTTGACAATATTTGTTTCATAGCGCAAAATCAATCACTTAATTATTATATCAATCAATGAATCTATTTTGCCCTTAACTCATCAGAAGAAATAGGAACAATCAATTCATCAAAAGGAAATAAAGTGCGTTTTGATTAAAATCCGAAGAGAAGCTCTTTTTATAATAATATTTAATAATCTTGGAACATGAACGATTGCTTTCTTTATAATTTCCACACATTTTTTTTGTATTTTAAAGTTGATAATTTCTGACTATTTATATTACTAACTTAACTAGCAGATAAAACCGGCATTGCCCGGGATTATGACAGTGTAACAATGATTATTATGATGATGATGACGACGACAACGACGACGGAAGGAAAGAATATTATTTAGAAAAATTGTTATAGTATTGTTTAATACACACACAATTACTTTTGGATACGAAGAAGAAATCTGTTTTCTTCCCTGATAATTGAGAATGACATCCAATAGCGGTTAAAGAAGTTGGCGTCTTGGATTATAGAAATATCTCCTCAAATTTTCAAAAATGGTGCTGTTTTTTGGCAATTTGACAGGTTTATCTCAATACCACTCTTCTTAAGAAAAACAATTAACCATATTATTTGGGGTGGTCGAAATTGTCTGAAGGTCACCCGAATAATAGGTAAGATGTTATGAGTTTCTTTTGATAAGAAAAACAAGATAGCAGATACGAATTCAAGTGCCCATTAATTTCTGTTCGGGCATTAAGGGAGAAGGAAATTCGGTTATCCCGAAAAGATCATTTATTTGTTTTTACTTATACGAAATGGCATTTGGGGAAAACCATTGATTATGCAAATGAAGCTCCAGAGAAGCAGGGTTTTCCCATGTGAGTGATGGTGAAAGGTAGAGACCTAATGGACGGAGAAGACAATTGGACCCTCCTGCTGAGAGTGGCGGTCAGAGATACAGATTTGGAGAAGAAGAAGAAGAAGAAGAAGAAATTTTCAGAGCTTGAGAAGTTGCAGAATTGAGAATTAAAAAAAAATGCCTGAGCGTGGTTTACTGAGAATTGTGAATTAAAATTCGGTGTATGAGGAGGCGGGTGTAAAGCCAACCTGATTCTCAATATAATGAAAGGCAAAAGTATCACTGAGGACACACTATGCCTGACCGCCCAGAAGGCCACACCATTCAGAGAAAAGAAAACCCCTTGACTTAAGTTTCACTTGGTTCAAAGCCACTGAATTCACACTATGAAGAGACAAACCCCCAGACTTAGGGTCAACCACTCCAACTTTTAAAATATTAGCTGCCAGTCCCCGAGCATTTGAATCTTGAGTCAGAAATAATTTTGTAATTTTGAGCGAATAATTATTCCGTTCTCATAAAATAAGCCCAGTTATCGACTTGATATTCTTTTCTTTTGACTTGAAATGACTTCTACTTTCCAGTAGACGTCGAATCGGGAGACCAGGACTCCGCGGACTGCACACTCTATCAAAAACAACGTAAGGAGAGTACGACTGGGTCCTTTCATCAGCCAGGACCCTCGTCGAAGAAACAGGTTAGTCCTTGCGACCAAACGAAACCCAAAGTGGACAACTCTGGTGACATCATTCACAGGACGTCGTTCGGAGAGAAAGGGATTCAGATTGAATGAAGATCCTCAAATGTTCCACACTTCCAATACTTTGATTGTCATTAAAATCAGTGAATCAAATTTATTGATTGCCAGCTCTAGTCGGGGAACCATAGTGGTGCATTGGGTGAAAGCTTCGCAAAAAAGTTAACTAAAAAATACTCTTGAAGAGTAATAACTCTTTTCAGTATTGTATGCATTCCAAGAACTCTAACTGCATTGATAATTTCGACATCATTACGACACCTTGAATCCAACCCTAACCCTAACCCTAACCAATATTATGTTATCATATTCCGAAGGTTCCAAACCATGTGTACATAATATAATTATAATATAATTATATTATAATAGTTTTGTTCAAACCATTCGGCCTTATATATTATACAATAAACATTTCACATTGGTACATCGACTCTCGTTGAATAACCGAAGTTAACTAACATTGAGACTAGTCAGTACCAGATAGGTGACAAATTTAGGAATACCAGGTGCTGTATGTAGGAAAAAGTCGACACCTTACAAGGGCTGCAAAATCTTAACGTCGCCATCTTCCCTAATGATAGGATATAAATGTGACAAGAGACAGCTAGTGAATTTCAGACTCCCATGAAACTTCTTCCTTCGAAAGAAAGCTGATTCATCCTCCAAGGGGAAGTACCGCGTCAGTACTGTACAGTTCAATTAATATGTCTGCTATAACATATATATTCGTATTAAGTCGCTAAACATAAGTGATTTATGATTCGTAAACATATATATAGTGAAAACAGATTTATTTTTAATACCATAGAAGAATTAGTTCAATAAGAGTTACCTTCCATTTATCTGTAAAAATCGTTACGAATCTAACGTCATGAACATTAACGTCGGGGCGTGCATATATTTTACGTATATGTATAATATTCTCCAATACGTAAATGTGTGAGGTTAGCGACGTGAATTATGATAATATTTCACAGATATTATCTCCGCCCTTATCTAAATAGGAACGACCTTGGAAAGAACGTTGTTTATCGATTATATATATAAAAAAATAACATAGCAGGGATACCCGACGTTACCCGGGTCCACAAATAATAAATAGAAAAAAATGAAGTTCTGTTTTGACAGACATGCTATACTAAGGACATTGGCCACTTTCTCATTACTATATGCCAGTTCCATCGTGACAAACGTCGATACCCCCACCGCTATCCGAGTTTATGGAGGGGGCATTTGGTAACTGTAACTGAATATAACAATTTCAAAAACAAAAGATACGATAATCCTACTTAAAAAAAAAAAAACGGATAAAATTATCGTTATAGAATGAAAGTCGGAAGCAGAATTCACGCATGCGTAGATTGTAATTGTCAAGAAATAACGTTGAAGGCAAAGTTTTTACCTGAACCCTTCAAATAAAGCTGCCTGGGTGCCCGGCGTTGCCCGGGTGTTTGGAGGTGTGTGTTGAGCAAAAAAAAAAAAAAAAAAAAGTCGCAGTAAGCAGGCAGGCAGGCTAAAAACCGTAATGCGAAGAAGAACGCAAAACAAAACAAAACAAAAAAAAAAACGTGATATCTTTGCTGTTGCATCCATCGCCAAACCGGAAGTGACAAAAGTTTAAATTAACGCTAGTCATTCAGCCGACACGACGACACGGTGGGAAGTTTGTTTAACTCGATCAAAAAAAAAAAAAAAAAAAGGTAGAGACGATGTCCGTTTGCGAATCTGAAATATTACAATCTTGGAAGTATAAGAAAACTCCTTGCAGAATCGAACTGACGTGAGAATTCCCATCCAAAAAGCTTCTCATGGACATACACAAACGCTCGCACACATTTTGCTCTTTTATATATAGACTAGCATGGATACCCGGCGTTACCCAGGTATTTGGAGGTGTGTGTTGAGAAAATAAAGTGGTAGTAGGCAGGCAGGATCAAACCCATACCGCGAAGAAAAAAAAAAAAAGAACGCAAAAAACAAAAAAAAACTGATGCCTTTGCTATTGCGTCCATCGCCAAACCGGAATAACGAAAGTTTAAATTAAGGCTAGTCAATCAAAAAGAGGAGATGACTTTCGAAAATATCGGAAAAAAGCGACCCCTCGATGTAGAAGAGTGCCCAGTTGAGGATGAAGGAATTAATAGTTTTTGCCAATTTTACAATATTTGTTGTCCGAAATGTTGAGCTTTAAAGCGATACCAATTTCGCGAAAATCCGTCGCCTCTGTCGAAAGTTTTAGACATACATGCATACATACATACATTTAAACAGACAGGTGAGATTTATGTTATAGATAACATTTTTACCTCAAAGAATTGGCAATTTTTTGTAATTTTGAGATATTTTGCATCCGGATCCCTGTTCTTTCAGTCACTACCATATTCCTCCGTCCTTTCTTTTCACATATAGTCGGTCAGTATCATCCTTCGGGTGAAGTGTATAGTGAATCCTCATGAGTTTCCTGGTGTTCTGGTCGAGATACCTTAGTTATTCTTTGGTCCAGTTTATTTACGGTCCAAAGTATCTCATTAGTGACCCTGCCCACATATTTATTCCTTTAATTAGGTTTCGACCATTTAGTTTGGTTTCGAGGAGTTTCCTTCCCTATTTTATCTTTCATTTCCGTTGCTTTGATGGCGTCTGCTCCCAGCACTCCCAGGTATTTGTAGCTTTCATGTTCATCTAATGCCCTCTCGCCAGATCACCGAAGTTAAGCAATGTACAGCCTGGCCAGTACCAAATAGGTGACCATTTGGGAAAGCGAGGCGCTGTATATACTGCGACGTAAAATCCCAGATTGAAAATGAACAAAGCTTCTTTCTTAGAACTGCACGCCTGTGGAACTCTGTTCCGTCTGCCTGCTTCCCTCCGGACTACAACTTGGATGTCTTCAAGTCCAATGTTAACAAATTCCTAATGAACCGCCCCCTTAAGTAAACACTTCATCAAACCTCCACACTAACGCAATGTACTTGCAATAACCCTTATCTCTGAGTGGCTTCCGGGCCTTGATAAGTGGTGATCACTATGTAAAAACAAAACAAAACAAAAAAACTGGCGTGGTCCTTCTCTCGATGATAGATGAGCCTCTCTTAAGCCATGGTAGGCAACCCATCTAGTGATGGCGTCACAATAAAAAATAACCTTGATAGCCCTAGCGAAGCATCAAGTATTCAGCTACAAACAAGATTTGAATTACAGTACAAAACTCGTGCAGTGAGTTCAATCTCGGCTGCGGCCGCATGTTACGTTAGATATGATACTGAGATGTTTGGGTAGTTTTGTATTTTTTTTTTTTTACTTTTCGAAACACACACACACATACACACACTAACAGACAACTGAGACTTATATAATAGACTAACCTGGGTGCCCGGTGTTGCCCGGGTGTTTGTAGGTGTGTGTTGAGCAAAAAAAGGCTCGTCACGCGAAGGCGAACAAAGAAAGCAAAAGAAAATCCGACATCTTACCGCTACTCCATGACGCGACCGAAAGTGTAAAGCGTTCAAATTTAACATAGTCAAACAAAAGATGACTTGCAGAAATGACGTTGCTTAAAAACTCCCACAAAAGCAAATTAGACACAAGGTCATTTTTAATATGGGGGAAAAAGCAGCTCCCTCCAAAATGGGGCACTCTGGAAATATCCAAATAAATAGTAATTGTCTCAGTATGAAGGGTTTCCCCTACATTGACCAAGGACCAATTATAGAATAGATACTACCCGACTAGAAGACCAGGCGGTTGCGTTCCAATAGTTTTGCTTTATTTATACGCAAAAGACAAACAAACAGCCGATACGACGACACGGTGGGAATTTTGTTTTACTCGATCAAAATAAAACAAACAAAATAAATAAAAAAGATAGAGACGATGTCCGTTTGCGAATCTGAGATATTACGATCTGGGAAGAATGCGAAAACTTCTTGCGGAATTTAGTCGAGGCGAGAACCCCAACCCCAAAAGCCTTTCATACACGAACGCTCATGCCCATTTTGCCCTTTTATATATAGACTAGCGAGGGGTACCCGGCGTTGCCCGGGTGTTTTTCGGTGTGTGTGGTCGGGCGGGGGTGGGGGTGTTAATGAAAACCTAAGAATAAGCGAAGTAAAAAAAACAGCAGAAAAACGAATGTTAAAAAACCCTGCTTAGCGGGGGGGGGAGGGTACCCGGCGTTGCCCGAGTGTTTGGAGGTGTGTGTAGTTGTTAATGAAAACCTAAGATTAAGCGAAGTAAAAAAAGAAAACCTAAAAACGAACGTTAAAACTTAAGCGGGGGGGGGGTACCCGGGGGGGGGGGAGGTAATCAAAGCATCGAAAAAAAAACTCAACAAAACTAACGTAAGGCAAACGAACGATGTTAAATGTAAAAATCGAAAAAACAAAAAAGAAAAACGAAGTTTAAACAAACAAAAAAAAAAACACGTGAAAAATGGCTTAAATAAGCCTGTTTCGATATTAAAATTTAAAAAATCGGTGGGTACCCGGGTGTTTTTGGGTGTGTGGTCGGTCGAGGGTGTTAATGAAAACCTAAGAATAACCAAAGTAAAAAAAGCAAAAAAACAGAAAAACGAACGTTACGTGAAAAATGGCTTAAATAACACTGGTTCAATATTTAAATTTAAAAAATCGAAAAAGAAAAAAAGGCATCTCACACCACGATTCAAACCCAAAACATTTAGATAACGAACCAACGCGCTAACCAACCGAGCTAACGCGACGTACATGATATTTAGTCAGTTTTTCAACTATTTAAAGTAAATCAGGTCATGCCGTTATCTGACGCATGGGTAGAACCGATCTCGTCATGAGATGACGGTTTTTGTTGACCCCTGTCGAGAATTGTCGATTTCAGGGTGAAAAAAATGAACGGTTTTGGCCAATTTTTCGATATTTTTTGGGCAAAGGATGGAGATTCAATATGATACCAAGTTTGTGAATTTTTGTTCCGTCTGTCGAAAGTTTTTAGCGGACACACAAACACACATACATACAAACATACATACATACACACATTTTCGCTTATATATATATAGACTAGCATAGATACCCGCCGTTACCCAAGTGTTTGGAGGTGTGTGTTGAGAAAAAAAAGTGGTAGTAGGCAGGATCAAACCCGTACCGCGAAGGAAGCAAAGAACATGAAAAAATAAAAATGACGTCTTTGCTGTTTCGCCCATTGCCAAACTGGAACTGAGTTATGGTTAAATTAAGGCTAAACAACCGGAAAGAGGGGATGACTTTCGATAATATCAGTGGAAAAAGCGACTCCTCCCTGTAGAAGTGCCCAGTTAAGAGTGCGAGAGTTTTAGGCATACATACATACATACATACATACATACATACATACATACATACATTTAAACAGATAGGTGAAATTTATATTATAGATGGTAATATGGGGACAAGAGTACATAAAAGTACTTTTTTTATTCAATTGTTACCCCAAACAAGGCACTGTGCCACTTTGAAGTAGGGGACTACTATCGGGGACATAAGTTGCAGGGGCATTATGAAGGGAGATGAGTATCAAGATGTTTGTTCACATTATACTTGAACTTCTGCATATCAGTACAGTTGGGAAAGCAGAATCACGGAAGGGAGTTCCAAAGTCTTGCAGTTCTGGGGAAGAAACTATTGGAGTAAAAGGCTTTCTTACATCTAGGGATATAAAGGGGTGGGACTTGTCGGGTTTGTCGGGGTAGTCACGTCGAGGAGGTACAAGTGCTTCGTCAGAGTATTCACCATTAAAATATTTGTAGAACAGACAGAGGGATGCAACATTTCGTCGATGGGACAGAGGCTGAAGCCTAGATGACAGTTCAGGACCTATCAGGTTGGCGACTCTCTTTTGAACCCTATCCAGGAGTGAGAGACTAGTAGCAGATGCACCAGCCCAAATGTGACAACAGTACTCCATACAGGGGCGAATAGTGGCCTTATAGAGGTACAGGATACTTTCAGGCGTAAGTAGCTTTCTAGCGCGGTAGAGAGAGCCCACCTTCTTTGCAGCAGCCTTGGCAATGCTCTCAATGTATCTATTCCAGTTCATGTTCCCTGTAAACGTTAGGCAGAAGACTTTAAAGGAAGTACTTTCAGGTAATGTGTTCTTGGTCATTGCTATTGGTGGTAGAGAAGATTTCTTTTAATTATTGGCGGAAACAAGTTTAGTCTTGGTAGCATTGAATGTGACCATTCATTTTTGTCCCCATTCCACTACAGATTGGAGGTCATCCTCTAGTGTTTCTGCCATTTCCTTAGATATCTGTTCATTTGTTTTCCCCTCGTGCCTGTTATAGAGTGGTGTCATCAGCAAATATACCCATCTCCGAAACAATTATATCAGGGAGATCATTTATGATTATCAGGAATAATAAAGGTCCAAGGATAGACCCCATGAGGTACTCCCGCATTTATATCATATTGTTTAGATGTACGACTGCCGAGGACAACTTGGATTTTTCTCTTACTTAAGAAGGATTTAATGGCATTATGTATTCTTCCAGTGATATCATATGATCTAATTTTCCTTAGAAAACTATCGTGCCATACCCTGTCGAAAGCCCTAGATATATCGAGGGCTACCGCTCTACCCTCCCCTGTTTTGTCCAGTGAACGGTATATACGTTCAGAAATTACAGTTAAGATATCTGCTGTTGAACGGGGTTGCTTAAATCCATATTGTTTGTCGGTCAGGAGTTTAGCAGCTGTTAGGTGTTGGACTAGGGCTTGATTAACTAAGGACTCAAATATTTTGGCGAAAAGCGGGAGGAGGCTAATAGGACGATAGTTTAATGGGTCAGTTCTTTCATCAGAATTCTTGAAGATTGGTATCACAAAAGTGGTTTTCCAGCAGTTGGGAAAGCAAGACTCGTTAAGGCATTTATTGTAAAGTCTGGAGAGAACTGGAGCAACCTCAGCAGAGCATTTTTTTAATAGCACAGCCGAGATGAGGTCGAATCCACATGCTTTTGAAGTGTCTAGGTTTTTTATGATACCATGTATCTGAGAAGGGGTGATTTTCAACTCATCTAGTGTGGCGTCTGTCCGCAAAGGAAAGTTGGGGAGTGAGTGGTGTTTGAGGCAAACCGACTGGCAGATTTACCTTATCGTTTGCCGTGCCCATTATTTACTACACTGTTTAAGATTTTCCAAAAATCACGAGTTCCTAATTTCTGTGCTTCGATGCGTTTTCTGGTGGTTTCAGTGTAATCTGTCTTAGCTATCGCTATTACTCTCTTACAATTATTTCTAGCTTCTATATACTTCTGTCTGTTTGGACTGGACTGTTGTTGGGTGAATCTGCGGAACGCATGCTGCCTTTGAGCAATGACAGCTGCACAAGCAGAAGTAAACCATTGGGGAGAGTGGGGCTTGCTATAGAATTTCCGTGTGGGAACATGTGCTTCAATTGCAGTTTTGAACCATCCAGTGGTCTCATTTCCATACTGTTCCGCTGGAAGAGAAAAGATATTTCGCCATGGGGCATCTCTGATGAGCTCCCTGATGGCTTCCCAGGCAGCCTTTTTGTAATACCTCGTTGTTTTGAGTAGTGGGTCTTCAGTTTGAGGGCGGGAATTTAGGGGGATTTCTACCATTATCACAGCGTGACCAGCAGTCCCGAGTGGGCTGTGGGCATTTGTTGTATAATCATCGGGAACTGTTGTCAGAAATATATCTAGAAGTGAGGCATGTTGATCTTGCTTGTCTGGGAAAGGTGTCGGAAATGTGACCATCTGAGATAAGGAATGGGATATAGAGAAGCTATGTGTTGTGCTACCAGCTACGTATGTGTAATTAGAGAATCCAAGCGAGTTACTGTGGTGGACATTGAAGTCACCAAATACATGTACTTGTGCGCTAGTATCAAGGGAGAGTGCTATATCTATTCTGTCAGATATTTTGTTTATTAGGGTACAGTCCTGGGTTGAGGAAGAGCGGTAGAGAAAATACAAGTAGCTAATATTATGTTGCATGTTTAGCCTGAAGCACATAAAGGCCTGATCGTCTGATTCTAGTTTTGTTTCTTTAGTCAGGAGGAGGGTGCCACGAATATAGACTCCAAGCCCATGCATATGTCATTAAGTCCCGAACGATGCTGGGTGCTCCTGCTAAATATCAGTATTTGAGAGGTATAATTGTTACTTTATCTTTGGTAGATATCTGAAATGATAAAATGAAATTTAATTATGAAATGGATAATTTAAAATGAACTATTTTGTTGAATTGGAGAAAATGGAAAAATCGTTTTATTTTTGTTCGTGATTAAAGTTGAAGGGTTAGGGTTAGTGCTATGGTTTGAAGTTGTGAAATAACAACGATGTTTTTTATCCGTCAGTGCGTTTTAAATTAAAGACACCAGAAAATTAATTTGGATAATTGATTTCGTAATTGGAAAATGTATTTTGTATTTTGATTTCCATCTAAAACATGTGTAATGTTTTCATTAAGAATAAAGTTCACTTTGCTCTCCCTTCTTTTAATAGTAAGCGATATATATACAGTGTATCACAAAATTGAGTGCACCCCTCATATTTCTTCAAATATTTAAGCATATCTCTTCATGGGACAACGATGAAAAAAAAAATGATTTTTTGACACAATGAAAAGTAGTCTGTCTGCAGCATATATAATAGAGTTAATTTATTTTCCCCTCAAAAATAACTCAAAATATTGCCATTAAAAGCTAAATCCCTGGCAACAAAAGTGAGTACCCCTAAGAAACCCCACCCCTAAAAAGTGTGTACAATCCTAAAAAACTACATCCCTAAATGTCTAAATTGGGTACTGCTTTTTCCCCCTCCAAAATGTCGCGTGACACATTAGTGTAACCGTGCCATGTGTTCATAGGGAGCAGGTGTCTTCAAATTTGTAGTGTAGCTCTCACATTCTTTCTTACCAGTCGCTGAAAATTCCACCACGGCACCACATGGCAAAGAATTCTCTGAGGATAAAAAAAAGTATTGTTGCGCTACATAAAGATGTCCAAGGCAACAAGAAGACTGGTTACAACTTGAAATTAAGCTACAGCACAGTGGCTAAGATCATCCAGCATTTTAAAAGAGCAGGGTCCACTCAGGATAGTCCTCGGGTAGGTTGTCCAAAGAAGCTGAGCACACATCCTGACCGTCACACCCAAATGTTTTCTTTAAAAGATCGGCATAGGAGTTCTGTTAGCATTGCTGCAAAGATTAAATATGTTAGAGCTCAGTCTGCTAGTGTTCAGACCATACGTCGCACACTACATCAAATTGGTGTGCATGGCTGTCATCCCAGTAGGAAGCCTCTTCTGAAGATAATACACAAGAAAACCCACAGTTTGCTCAAGACATGTCAACAACGCCTATAGATTACTGGAACCATGTTCTATGGTGAAATGAGACGAAATTTAATTTGTTTGTTCTGATAGCATGTATGGCGGCGACCAGGTGAGGAGTACAAAGGTAAGTGTGTCATGCCTACAGTCAAGAAAGGTGGTGGGAATATCATGGTATGGGGCTGCATGAGTGATGCAGGTATTGGAGAGTTATATTTCATTGAGGAAAATATGAACTCCAACATGTACTGTCGAATACTGCAACAGAGCATGATCCCCTCCCTCCAGAGGCCCTGTCGGTGGGGCATTAGAATACGCCGACTGCCCCCCTGCAGAGAGTAAAAGTCCCTCAATGGGGGTCCTGGATATGACCTTAAACTATATCCAGTGGTGAGGCCCCAGCTTGTGGGCTTCGGGGAGTGTGGAGCCACTCTTTAATTACCATTGCTCCCAGGTCCACTCTGACCCGGAGTGGTAGTACCTGTTAGGGTCCCAACTATGGGTTAAATAGAAACCGACGTGAAAACAACAAATATATTCTATTAAAAAAAATTTTCGTCCGAATCTTTGGATTCGGCATTAAATAACCCGAAAAGGGTTGATATGCCGTAAAACAAAAACAACCAACCAACCAACCTCCCTCCAGAAACTGAGTCGCAGTGCAGTGTTCCAGCATGACAATGACCCAAAACACGCATCCAAGACAAATACTGCTTTTTTGAAGAGCCTGAGGGTAAAGGTGATGGACTGGCCAAGCGTGTCCCCAGATTTGAATCCAATAGAACATCTTTGGGGCATCCTCAAGCAGAAGTTTCAAATATCCGCCAGCTCCGCGACATCATAATTGAAGAGTGAAAGGGCATTCCAGTGGCTACATGTGAGACTCCATGCCCAGGAGAGTAAAGGAAGTTTAAGATAACGATGGTGGCCACAGAAAATATTGAGAGTTGACATGTACATTAATATTGACAACTTTTCGTAAGGGGTGTGCTCACTTTTGTTGCCAGGAATTTTGCTTTTAATGGCTATATTTTGAGTTATTTTGAGGGGGAAAATAAATTAACTCTATTATATAGCGCTAGGAACGATACTGAAAAACTTTGGAAATAGAATGGGAGAGATTGTAATTAGACTGATGACAACGAATTTCAATAATGAAAATTGCACAAACATTAAGGGTGGAGACTAACATAATACATAAATTACACACAAACTGGACACAGATAAAAACTGCTACAAAACACAAAGAAACACTACATGGGATCATGAAAACTGAAACTTTTTAATTGTAAGATACCCTCCCCCTTTTTGTGAGTGTCACCATAAACGGGCACCGCACCAAATAATGAGGGTCAAGGAGTATAGAAAGACCCGAGAGAGAAAGCACTAGATAGACCTCCACTGGAATAGTGCAAAGAGGAATGGGACCTTGAGGAGGCTTATTGCCTACCAAAGTCCAGTGAAGACCAATGGTCGCCGCCAACAAGAAATCAATGGTAAGTGCCTACTGTGATAACGCAAATTCTTTTGCAAAGTTTTTCGAAAGAGGTGGAGAATACTGGAAATCAGGGGAGACTTGTTGTCACTCAGACTTCAGGGAACACCATAAGTTGTTCTGAAGGAACAATCTTTGATGATGGCTTGTCTGACTACTCCTAGTGAGTAAATAATAATAATAATAATAATAATAATAATAATAATAATAATAATAATGATAGAAAACGTGTATATTAAGATCTTAAGTTACTATTAACCAATACCCCCAAATAAGATTATACTTTTTAGGCGATTTCGGTGAAAGTGATAACTTTGAAAACTTTAAACAAATTATCGCAACGTTTCTTTTTTTTCTACCAATTTGCAATTATAACATTTTGCTGTACAAGAAATAAAGTTATCAAAATTCTGCAACCTGTGTTAATCCACCAGAAAATAAAAATGTGATTTTTCATTTTTCAAGCGAGTATGTGCAAACGGACTGAAAAAAAAGAAAGAAAACAACAAAAAGTGAGTTTTAAATATGAAGTAAACGAAAAATATCGCTCTTTCAAAGCAGACAGATTAGTCAATTTTGTTTGTTTTAAAATCTTAGCTATGTTAATGTTCCTGATCAAAATTTAGTATGAAATATGTCATTGCGAATAGTCATACAAAATACGTTCTTAACTTTGCCAAAAAAAAAAAAAAAAAAAATACTGATATCCATACTTGAAGCTGTCCATTTGTACATTTCAATTCAAGTTGATTCCTACTCATGGCCCGGACTAATCCCCCACCCAATATATTTAGACCCATTTTGTTTTATTATATTTGAATCTTTTCACTACTACTACTAATGATTATTATATTGTCCAATTTCTACTGTACACTCTTTAACCCTTATCCTTGAGTGGCCTCTTGGCCTTGATAATGAGTTGATACCTATGGAAAAAAAAGAAAAAGTCCAATGTGAACAAGTTCTAATTGAATCGTCCCCCTAAGTAATCCAAGTTTCAAAATTCCCACTGTTTACTATGCTAAAATCACAATGACTAATGTATACCCATTAACCCTTATCCTCGAGTGGCCTCTGGGCCTTGATAAGTGGTGACACCCTTGTAAAGAGAGAGAGAGAGAGAGAGAGAGAGAGAGAGAGAGAGAGAGAGAGAGAGAATCAATAGAAATCGATAGGAGGCCGCCTTAGAAGCGAAGGGAAGAGTGTAGAACATGTAGTCGAAAAGGCTTGAATTCCTGACATCATGAATCGGGCGATTGAAGAATAAAAAAAAAACAACTATGTTTGTAACTGTTTGTCTCGTGTCGTTATTTCTTACAACAAAAAAGTAAATGTGTTTTTATCATCTTGTAACGAACGTTGTATAACCCTTCCAAGTATGTGTCCCCCACCATCATCATAAGTGAAGTATCTCCCCCCCTCTATATGTATTAAGAACTGTTGCATCATATCTCCCAGTCCGTATTAATATGAAGTCCCCTCAGTATTGTCATCATCGTCGTAATCCCCGTATTACATGTACCCGTTATATGTGTTTCTCCCAATATGAACTCTTTCATCTTTAAATAAGTATCCTCTATGCAACAAATATAATGTACGTGAAATATTTATACGTGGGGCTTTTATCGGCTTTTCTAACACTACTGTTTTTATTAACCACTCATTTCATAAATGGACGTTTTACTAAGACGAATAAAACTCTTTTCATAAAGAAAGACACAAGGAGACGTTCATTGAGTTTTCTTCAAAGTTTTATTTAGAGAAAATTGACTAGAGAGGGACTAATGTTATTTAAGCTAATTCTTTACTTTTTAACTTTCTAACTCACCAAAATGAATAACACATACGGACAGAGATATTGAAATAAAATTCGCTGAAATTATCAGTCCTCTACATCATGGGATATGTCTCGCTCGCATGGCTTCCACAATGAGTTTCATCTGAAACCTTAGTTTTCACTTGCTAGAAAAGCATGATGTCATTCTTCATATCCGCAAATCGTTCAACTGTTTTGGTCTGGTGTTTGACCTGTTGCTCATTGCCTTATCCCCCATCTTTCATTCAACCATGGGAACTATTCTGATACACTGATCAAGGTTATCAACATGCACTCAATGTGACCCTTGCCAAAATTCACACTAACATAATTGCTACTGGCGTGGGGTCCCTTATATGTCATTAAAACTGATAAATGGTGAAAAATGTATTGTTGTGGACTCCACGGCACGGACGCACGGGCATAGGATTAGGGTTAGATCCACATATATACAGCAAATTGCCAACTGTGATTCTGAAGATCTGATCAGCTGATGGAAGACAGGGAAATCTGGAGTGAGAGAAAGAGAGAGAGAGAGGACGAGAGGGGAAGAGAGAGAGAGAGGACGAGTGAGGGGAAGAGAGAGAGAGGACGAGTGAGGGGAAGAGAGAGGACGAGAGAGGAGAAGAGAGAAAGAAAGGGAGAGAGAGAGGACGAGAGAGGGGAAGAGAGAGAGGACGAGAGAGGAGAAGAGATAGAGAGAGAGGGGGAAGAGAGAGAGGACGAGTGAGGTGAACAGAGAGAGAGAGGACGAAAGAGGAGAAGAGAGAGAGAGGACGAGAGAGGGGAAGAGAGAGAGGATGAGAGAGGAGAAGAGAGGGAGAGAGAGAGGACGAGTGAGGGGGAGAGAGAGGACGAGAGAGGAGAAGAGAGAGAGAATGAGAGAGGGAGAGAGGACGAGAGAGGGGAAGAGAGAGAGGACGAGAGAGGAGAAGAGAGAGAGAGGACGAGTGAGGGGAAGAGAGAGAGAGAGGACGAGAGAGGAGAAGAGAGAGAGAATGAGAGAGGGAGAGAGGACGATAGAGGGGAAGAGAGAGAGAGGACGAGAGAGAAGAAGAGAGAGAGAGAGGACGAGTGAGGGGAGGAGAGAGAGGACGAGAGAGGAGAAGAGAGAGAGAATGAGAGAGGGAGAGAGGACGATAGAGGGGAAGAGAGAGAGGACGAGAGAGGAGAAGAGAGAGAGAGGACAAGAGAGGACGAGAGAGAGAAAGAGAGAGAGAGAGAGAGAGAGAGAGAGAGAGAGAGAGAGAGAGAGAGAGACATTGGTCCGGGCAGGGAGCCTGATAATAAATATATACACTGGGTTTCATAGATTAGCGCTCTGCGTCTACTTCAAAACGTGTGCCACTCGATTGAAAGGTGAAATGCAAAATAGATGTATTGCAGTGGAACACATCAGAGGAATATTAAGGAGCCCGACCAGATGATGATGAGGTTATCAACATGCACTCTATGCGACCCGTGTCAAAATTCACACTAGCTAACATAATCGCTACTGACGTAGGGCGCCTAATATGTCACATGAGAACTGACATCATAACGGAAGCCGCTCGTTTATCATTCTAAATTTCTTCTACAGTAAACGAATTCATCGACGAAATGATGCTGAAAGGAAACATCCACCGTCATTTTATTGGATCGGTAATCGAAGTTTACGTTTATACATTTTTATTATGAGTGAATTGAAAGAGAAAAGCGACGTAAACAAGTAAAGATCGAACGCCAATCAATAATTGATGGCGCGTGTGTACATTATTAATTCATATCGATCGATGAGAAGGTGAATATCTAATCCGTTTGATGGGGGATGAAGATTCGAAGATCAAAGTTTACTTATTATGAGGTTATGTCTCCTGTGTGCTTCCTGAGAAAGATCACATTAGATGATTGCACGATTGAATATATTATTCAAGAAATTACACACACACACACACACACACACACACACACACACACACACACACACACACACACATATATAAATTACAAAAGTCTATATTCCAATTTTAAAATGTTTTACAAAAAGTCTATATTCCAATTTTAAGATGTTAACCATCTTACCGTTTATTTCTTTAAGTATGTTGAAATGTTCAATTCTTTTAAAGTCGATGAATTCTTTTTCTTCTGCTGAGTTAAGGGCGGAATAAATTAAAAAATTGACATAATAATAACATGAATGATTTTGCGCTTCGAAACATGTGCTGTTAATTAAAAGCGAAAAGCGATAATATTCCGCTTAGATTATTTCTACATTATTGGCGGCTTCTCGTTGACACGGCTTCCAAGGAGAGACTGGTATGAAAACTTTAGTTTTTACCCCGCTCGAAAACGTAATGCTACTCTTCACCGTCTTTCTGTTTTGTCTACCGTTTGACCTGTTGCCCGCTGACTCAAATTTATGCCATCAATCCTTTATTCAATCCTGAGAACGATTCTGTTTTACAGATATGGCTTTTCATGTACTCAGTGTGACCCTTGTCAAAATTCATACTAGCTAAATTAATCGTCATTAGTGTAAGACTCCTAATATTAACCACTATGACATCCACACCATTTACAGAGGGTATACAACCTTTTCGGCATATTTTATTTTTTAAAGATTTATTTTTACTTGAAAGTCACTACTTATCAAAGCCTGAATGCCACTCGAGGATAAGGATTAATGAATGTAAGTTAATAGTCGTTAATGGTATCAATTGGGTAGAATTTGATTATTTATGGGGGTAGCTGAACAAGAATTTGTTTACATTGGATTTGAAGGCTATCATGTTGTATTCAACTTAGAAGCAAGACAGCGGAACAGTGTTTCACAGGCGGACAGTTCTGGGAAAGAAACTTTGTTCATGGAATCTGCGGTTAGATTTAGGCACAGTGGGGGAAATTATTTATAGTGGTTGTAGCTTGCCGAGTTTTTGTGTGTGAACAATTCTAGAATGAATCAACTAGGATACAGTTCTAAGTGACACTCTGCTGGCGGTTGAAGGTTCAATCCTCAGTACAGGCGATACTAAGAATAGAATTACGATTTACTTAAGACGGTCCTGATTAAGGGAACAATCCTAAGTTATCTTCTGTTGGTTTAAAAAATAGGTTCTGCTCGAAATTTAATACAGATTCTCGGGTTGGAAATAAAGATTATCGAGTTCACGTCTGATGAAGATTTGAAGTTACAACGATTGAAAAATAACACCAAGCAGATTATTCCAAATAATACAAATTATTAACCCTCATCAAAAAAAAAAAAAAAAAGGAAAGAAATCCGAAATGATACTTACAGCGTGTCAACGATAATATCATGCGTTTCTTTCAACGAGATGATTATGAGATATCTGATTGAGTCGGAAGAATTTCACTAATTGAACGTTACAAAAATTTTATTCGTGTCACGTGAGATTACAGTTTCCGGTATCCGTCGGGTAGAGAAAACAAGAGAAGAATATTGACCGCTATAATTCCGAAGCAGGCAATATTCATGGCCCTACCGAGGGTGGGTACACAACTTTTTTGACATATTTTATTTTTCGAAAAAAAAAAAAATCGCCTTTAAATTAATGACGTATTGCGGACATTCAGTGCCAAATGCAAATTAAAACCATTTTAAGAACATGTTCTAAATCGATTTACTGACAAGCACAAGTTTAATATAAACCCTTCTGACGCCAATCTTTGAGAAAGAAATAGTCTATTTTTTTTAAGAATCTTTGTTTTTGTTTTTAAGTTTTATAATTTTCGTCGATTATGAAATAAAATCGATCGCCATGCAAATTAAATCAGCTCGGTTAAAACTGGCTAAAATGCCGCCAAGAATTTGTGACAAGTAAAAAAAACAAACAAACAAAAAAAAAAAAAAAACGTCAAATACCAAAAGCTGATGCTCTAAAGATACGTCCGTTCAATATGTTCTAGAGATGTGTTCATTCATTCTATGCGTTTAGTGATTAAAGTCCCATTTCAAACTGAAGCAGACAACCCGACAGACAAACCAATATACAGACCAATAGAAGTACACAAAGTCATCTAAGAATAAGCAAGAAAATAAATCTATCAAGATCGGAGCAGAAACGAATCAAGATAGCATATAAATACAGGATAGAATAGATTTATTAGACGTAATTGACAAGTTTGGATCTATAATTAAAAAAAAGAATTAATTCTCAGCGCTCGTACTGATTTTCACGGTCCAACCTACTCAGTTCAGTTTGAAGAACTCGATTCGGTCGGACCGTAGAAATTAGTACGAACTATTCTATTTTTTTTTATTACAAGCTATTCTAGCATGAAATATAAAGTTGATGTTTTCCGATTACCGCCCGAACGAGTCCGTTTGTAAACCCAGATTAACAAATTTAAAAAAAGAAATCAGAGCGATAAACAAGTTGAAATTGACTAGAAGAGGATGGAAAAGTAGAAATATGACTAGCAGGGAAAAGCTTAACAAGAAACAGGAAGAATTGAAGCAAAAAATATCAACAAAAGAAGGGAGATTAAGATGACACAAACAAGCAAAATAGGACCTTTAAACACAATGATAGCCATTTTTTTCAAAATGTAAACGGAGGAAAAACAAAAACAGAACAACCGGACCCGACAGAAACAAAACGCTATTGGGTAAGATATGGGAAGAGCGACAAGACGACAATAGAAATGCCGAATGACTTAAGAATATTAAAGAAGGGTCACAGCAAATTGAAGAATGGACAGAGAAGGAAATCAGCAAAAAAAAAACAAAAAAAAAAACAACAAAAAAAAAAAACAAAGCAAAACAAACAAACAAAAAAAAAAAACTCAAGACAACCCTAGGTCCTTATAATGCCTTAGTATACAATATTATGTTCACTTTGCGACGTGTTGTACATAAAATAATCTCCAATGATCTTCGGCTTAGTGTAGTATCTGTTCTAGTCTTTATCAGAAAAAGAGATACCACTCTTTTTCTTTTTATCTCAACCCAGGGTGCACCCTTTTGGGCGAGGAGACTGAATTTTCCACATGTTAAAAACTGAATCAGAATCGAGGAGAGGAAAATTAGGGATCTTTCGCATTTTTACATTTACTTGTCTCTCTATTGCTGTGGTAGGATCTACCTAATTAGCATACGTGGAGTGTCAACCATATAAATATGGTTGGTACCATAAAGACGAGAGAGACCCAACGAGAGACTGAGCGAAAGACTCAGAGAGAGACGAGATCAAGAGTCGACGACCACCCAGTCGACACCTTCTCCAGGGACGGTCTCCCCATGACTATATCAATGGACGCTATGTAAATAGTTGTATATACTTTCTTGCTTTCAATATATCTGTTCTACTTTACTTCTGTGTTGTAGCTATTTATTCTAGGTATTCAGTCTTTATACTGTTCCTGATATTGCCCATTCGCAGTTGCTGAGAGGAAAAATAAAACAATAAAGGGAAAGTAAAGATAGAAGAAAATAAACGCGAGAAGAAAAGGAAAGGCAGTAATTGCCTCGTGATACTATGGGCCACTCAGATTGTTAGGGAGTGAAAAAAGAGGGGAAATATAACAAAAAAAAGGGGTACTTATACATAGAACGATTCGTTTTTCTTTTCGTGAATATTGCTTCGGCATATTCCGGCAGTTTACGTAAACTGTCGAAATATAGCGAAAATTTCAGCCAATGCTGCAGATTACAGTAAAAAACTGCAAAAAATTTATATCATAAGAAATAAATGATCTTAGAAAAACCATCACGATGAATTTAGTAGCAGACGACAGTTAAAAATTGGAAGAAAAAATTAGTTTTAACCGTACAAAAAAATAAAATCATTAAAAACAAGTGAAGCATGCATGGTCTTCGGTGAGTGCACAGTGAACGAGGTATAAAAAAATGACATGAAAAAGTTCAGCACCCCCCTCCCATTTAGCCCCCAAAGTCCCCAGGGGAGTCAAATCCTAGTGAAAATGAAAAAAAAAAAAAACCGGTGCAGTTTTAGGCCTTAACATACGTAAATTTGAGTTCTGCACACTGCAAAAAAAAAAAAAAAAAAAAAAAGAAAAGACTAAGTCCATCATTTGTCCCTCTCCATTTAGCCGCAAAAGTCCCCATGGCCTTAACATATTTAAATTTGAGTTCAACACCATGCAAAACTGCTAAATAAACATACACAGAACATTTTGGACAAATATGGTAAAATAGTTCCAAAATGGAGTGTTTTTATTAGCCCTAAAAGAGCCTCTGGGGCACACCCAAGAATTATCGCGAAGTATAGACAAACAAAATTATATAGAAATCACTTAGTTACAACTTTTCAGAAAGTTTTATAAAAATCCAAGGCATCAATTTTTTTTAATAAGCACGAAAGTGTCAATTTTAGCCATTTTAACCCGAAAGGCACCCGTAGTAGGCAACCGGAGTTTTCCCGGAAAATCCGTTTTTTTTTTTACTCATATCATGTTTAATGTTTGTGGAAAATTTTAAAAAATTCCAAGGCGTAGTTATTGAGAAAACAGACGAAGAGACGAACGGATAAGGGTGAATTTACAGGTCCACCCTCCTTTTGTCGGGTGACCAATAATAATAATAATAATAATAATAATAATAATAATAATAATAATAATAATAATAATACCCCTTTTTTGTGTGTCGCCATAACCCAGCTCCACACCAAATAAGTGAGGAAGGTCACAGAGTATGGTAAGAGCGAGAAGAGAAAAACACTAGCCAGACCTCCGTTTGATAAATGCAAAAGTACCGGGACCTTGGAGAGGCTTATCGGCACCCAAATTCCAGTAAAGACTAATAGTTGCTACCAACGAGAAATCAATGGTAAGTAGCTGTTGAGATAAAACACACTGGAAATCTGGGGAGACTTGCCACTTAGACTCCATGGAACACCAAAAGTTATTTTCAAGGAGAAATTTTTTACAGACGGCGTACTTTACTACTACTACTACTACTACTACTACTACTACTACTACTACTACTAATAATAATAATAATAATAATAATAATAATACTAATAATAATAATAATAATGATAATAAAATTGAAATTACAAAATTATAATTAACCCCATCCCGAAAAAAATGTAGTGTCAACAGCGACTGGCACCACACCAAGTGGTCGAGGAAGATGGAAATACCAAGAAGAGAGCACTAAACAGACCCCCCACTAGATGTGTGAAGACGCTGATATCTAGGGGAGGCATATTGCCACCCAAATTTCAGTGAAAATCAACGGGCAAGCGACTGTTACAATCATGCGACATAGGGGACGAGTACTGGAAATCTGGAGAGGCTTGTTGTCACCTGAACTCCAGGGAACACCACCCATTGTTGTCAGTGATAACCTGTGTGAGAACTCCTAGTGAGTACAAATAATAATAATAATAATAATAATAATAATAATAATAATAATAATAATAATTTGAAAAAAAGAATAGAAGGGGTTGGAATCAGAGTGCTGGCTGAGAAAATACACCAGATAATAATAATGAAAACGGCTGAAATCTTAAAAAAAAAACCCTTGAATGCGGAGACTAACACACATGAGCTACAGGCAATAGTCATTGACGAAGATTAGGAAGAGAGTTGGGCACAGCATGGAATCTTGGAGGACGCCAGCGTTAATACTATGAGTTTCTGATTACTGCCCATTAATGACTACTTTATAAGCCTATCAGAGAGAAAGGATTTAATAATGTAGAGATTTCCACCTATTCTATAGCTCGTGATCTTATGAAGTAGACCTTTATGCTATACTCTATCAAAAGCCTTTGATATGTCAAGAGTTATCGCTCTAGAAACGAAACCCCTGTCGCTAATCCTTTGTGATATGACACTTAGTACATCAACTGTAGATCTAGCAGAACGGAAACCATATTGCATGTAACTGAGCAAGTTCTTTTTGCTGAGGTGGTTGATCACTTCTCTGTTTATCACAGATTCCAGTATTTTACTCATGATGATGACGGAATTTTTAAATACGGGGCAGACTGATGCAGTTTTCCAGGGTGTTGGGAATTGCATCGTTCCGCCCTGTATTTTTTTACGGAAGAAAAAAGAGGTTCTGAAATTTAGAGATGAGGATTACTAATTTGTATTACTTGGTTTATTCGGACTACTGTTCTCATTTTTACTCGTTATTTTCTTGCAACATTTTCGAAAACAAAGAAGTTAAACATCGTAGACAAAACAGGACTCGAACGATGACGAATTGTGAATGGCGTTGTAACGTAGTCGCTGGATCTATCATTTAAAAGTGTACGCATAATGACGCCTAACGTAATATCGCGTCAGCATTTAAGCATGAGCGAGATCTCACACAATGAAATGTACACACACACACACACACACACACACACACACACACACACACACACACACACACACACACACACACACACACACACACGCGCGCGCACACACACACATATGCGGCAACTCGTTCTCAAGTATTGCCATTACTTAATATATCTCTGGTTCAAATGACGCAAACATGACCGCAACTAGCAGCACGTGCCAGACGGTCACCTCTATGAACCTTCTATAGTCCACTGATAACCGGGACCAAGCTATGGTGCCCTGAACACCTACCAGGCCAGACCCTGGATGTTCCAAAGCCTTTATTGCCATTCACGCCCATATCTGCAACATTCCTTATTGAATGTCCGTTTGCCGTTTTAGGCTTAAGCCAGCCTTTTTGTTATCGAGATACACACTGATTGCAAAGTGTGTATTCCATTGCATATCAAGTAATGCCTGTGCTTGAAGCTTTTAATAGTGAGGAAAAACTTTGCACTTAGACAATCCCACTCTCTGAACAAATGCCACATTGAACCAAAAAGAAGAGCAAGTCAACATCATTGGAAGCAGCAGTCGCCACAGGTTTTATATCAGGGGTTTCCTTCTCCTAGAGAGGTTGCCTTCACCACGGCTTACACACACACACACACACACACATGTATATATATATGTATATATATATATATATATATATATATATATGGGCATCAAGATTGAAGGAAAATAAGGAAAAAAAAAACGCGCTGTGATTCGAAAGATACGCTTAACATGCACACTAGTCTTCTACCCCTACCCATTCGAAAGCGAACCGGGGTACATGTGGGTCTTAGAGAGAATTATTGAACCACAACAGCGGATTGGAGCTAAAAATAACGGACTGTTATCTGACAAAGAAAAATTTAAAAAAAAAGCGAACCTATTGTGTCATATTGTAGATATGCGACAGCAACTTCCATGTAAAACCAGATGAAATAACTTTTTTCACCTTAAAAGTTCGCGTAAAAATGTATTTTCTTTGCGAGTCTGTACATACATCGTTTGATCAATTTAAAAAAATGTAAAAACGTTACAGCATCACGTTTTTCGAGCGAGAAAAAATAAGGTTTTCAGATCAGTCTTTTCGTGGAAGCCATGCGAACGAGCCACCGTCAATGATTTCGAAAACTGATGATCTCCAAAAGTCAAAGACACGCTAAATTAAAAAAAGTAATCACAAAAAACGGTGGAAAACTATTTGACAACCCAATAAAATGGCAATATTTCTTTGTAATATTTTTCTTTCTTGAAATGTTGCCAGAAAATTGCGTATTATACGAAAGTGCGCGTTATATTGAATAATTAATAAGCGGTTAAATATTTTGCAAAATCGATGATGTTTTTATCGCCTATCGATAGATATCGATAGACTTTCTTAGGTTGATCGATAGGAGAAATCATTTGCATTTATCTTTCTCTCCCTATATATATATATATATATATATATATATATATATATATATATATATATATAAAGAATAAAACATGTATAAATACATTTGAAGCCAAAACTACAACGCGAAATTTTTTATAAAATAAACAGGTGTTTATTTTTAAAGAAATATATTTCGGAATAAGACTCCTTTATCAATCTTTTTTTTCTGTTCTTCCTCGACATGATGTAGTGGAAGATAGTTCGATGAAGAGTCCACGTTATGTTGTTAACTGCGGGGTTTTTATGAAGCCGGATGGGTCCGTGGCTTAATGTCTACCACAATAAAAACATTGTTTTCCGAAACGATCGTACAAATTATTGATTTTGTTGTTGTTCCTTCTTGTGAAACGGATTTTTAATTTAATTCTAATTTGAATTTTAAATTATCAATCACATTACTGAATATTAAATTAGCTCTAGGATATTTACCTATCGAGCTTATTATATATCTAAATTACAACGAGCATTTTTTTCTTTCCCTGTATTTTAATTAAATTAGTAATTTTACAATTACATTAAATACACTCTGCTCTTTAGACTATTGTTCTAATCTCCTTTTAATATAACAGGTCGATTTTCTATACGTAATTATCGATATGTTTCATAAGAAGGACTTACAATTATCAACCAAATGTATCCCCATACCTTCAAAAGACACCTTTATAACGAGCTTAATTACAAGTATGAATATATTTATAAAGAACTTGAGATGGAAAGCCTACCATTTTGATAAACAACGAAATGATACCACTGAACCAGTATATCACCAACCTGAAGAAATGGAAAAACAACCTCAGAGAGGACGATGAACAGAGAAAAACAGCCAAATACTACAGACTAAAAACATATAAAAACCCTAAAAGGAACAAAGACACTGTGAAATTTGAAAATGATTTGATAAACCTGATTAAAAGTGTTAAATTAAAAAAAAAAATATGTCACTCCAATCCTTAAAAAAATAAATAAATTTTCGAAATCTATTTCAAAAAGCCACCAAAATAAACTTATAGTACCGGCGGATAAAACTAGAAATTTTTACACAATTGACTATATACAGTATAAAAATCTAATATATAAAGAACTTAATAAAAATTACAAAACAATAAACAAGTCAGCACTAAATGGAATAAATAATGACGCAAAAAACATTTTAACTAAACTTAAAGTAGATAAATACACGAAAAAAACAGTACCTATATATAACTCAAGACGAAATTAAAGTAATACTTGTAGCTAGAAAGTCTTTAATAACCTTTGATAAGTATTGGACCAGGAAAAATACCCCTAACCATTTCAACATTTTAATGGGCTCGACAGACTCCGCTCACGTCACCGATCTAGTTGGCCGTTTCTTTTTAAATGAAATTCATTGTATACTCCATAAACAGTTCAAACTTGAAGAAGGACTATACAGAGATGATGCACTTTTCGATATTAAAATCAATAGTTCCCAATGTCTATTTAAGAATTTCTAGGCTGTATTCTAGCAAATCCATATTTATTAAAAATGAAAAATATTACAATGAAGCCCTTAAAAACTGAGGATACAATTCACAAATAAAATTCATAAATATAAATGATAGAAACATAAACTGCATTGAAAATAAACCTACTAAGAGCGTAATAACCTACAATATGGCAATGTCTTCCCGTATACGAGTTAAAAAAATGAACAAAAGGCAAGAAAAGATAAAAGCAAACCACAAATATTAGATACTAATACAAATAAACAACAAACCAAAACCTGTAAACGTAAAAACAGACATAAGGAGACCCTATGGTTTAACCCTCCATATTCCAAAAATCTTGAGACAAACTTAGCCAGAGAATTTTTTAAAATATTGGATAGAAACTTTAAAGCCCCCCCATAGATATAATAAAATATTCAATAAGAATACAATCAAAGTGTCTTACTATACTATGCCAAACCTTCATAAAAAAATAATTAGTTCTAACAATAAAAAAATTAATAAGCTACAAAATACAATTATACAAAATATAGCAGGCTGTAACTGTAGAAGAAAAAATAAATATCCCCTACAAGGCTCATGTAAAATAAAAAATGTATTCTATAGCTGCACAGTATCAAAACCCCCAAATCTAAATGAATTTAATAGCAACCATAACTCAACCACCCGATTAAATAATTTTGATTACTGTTTTATTGGGCTGTGGTCACTCCTGTATTGTGTTTCTCTCTCACTCTCTCTTTCTGCTTGTGTTTTTTCTTTTCCTTTAGGGTAGGATGTGTGTGTGTTTTCTTTTATTGGTTTGGAATGTGTGTACTGTTTTATAGTATTATGAAGTTATTTGCTTCCCTAGGAAGGTGACTGTGATCCAAGGTCGTTACTAATGTGTATGTGTGAGGAGGGGGGAACCAGCTCTTCTGAAATAAGGGTAGGGGTACTTTCATTCTATTTTGATATTTATTTTTTGGATTCTTAGATTTTAGTATTGTGATTTTTCGTTTCAGTCTTAGACTGTTCGGGTATTCTTTATATTATGTTTGTTTAGATAGAGGGGTGTATTTAAAAATATGTATAGGGGATTTTTAATGTTTCTATTTATTTGTCTCCCCATGTGGGTATGGCCAGACCCGGGATCGGTTCCTAGTGTGGGGAAGATCTCGTTCCCCAGAGGGAAGGGGCCAATTGGAGGGGTATAGGTATGGGAGGGGGATGATAGAAGGGATGACAGTTGTCTCAGTCATGAGAGATTTCTCCTCCACTGACTGAAGGGGGGGGGCGAGGTGTTGGAACAGATATTATACTATGGTTCTATGTGTTTCCTAGTGTTGTTAGTTTCGAGGTTAAGTAGGGTTGGTATTTTTCAGTGTGTTGTATTAGAGATAGGGGTGTTATGCCTGTGTGTGGTTGTATGCGCGCGCGTGTGTGTTTTAATGTGTCGGTTCTGATTTATGTGTGGGTGTGTATATGTATATGGTTGTGCATGCGAGTGTGCCTTGCATTTCATGTTTTTGTGTGTTGATATTAGGCTCTGTTTAGTTCAGGAGTGAATCTTGTTATGAAGTTTTTTTTTCCTGTGTAAGTAAATAAAAATAATTGTCTGTTTGGAAGATTGGCATTATTTTGAAGCTGTTTCCACTGCATGTGTGTACGTGTTTTGAAACATAGAGGTGTCTGTTATCTGCAATTTTGATGTTGCTCTCATGTAAGGCCACTCTATTGCTGAAATTTTTGGTGGCGCATATATAGTATTTGTTGCATGCTGTGCGTTTTAGTGCATATACTACTTTTCTGGAGGTGCAATTTAGATCCTTTTTTATTTTGAATGTTTGTGTTGGATTTTTGAATGTGTATGTGTTTCCTTCTATTATTATGTCACATACTCAACATCGAGGTTTGTTGCATTTTGTAGCCCCTTTTGTAGTGTGTGGAACGAGTTTTGAGGAAGTTAGGATGTGTTTTAAGTTTTTGGATTGGCGTTTACTTTTTATTATTTTTGTTGTTTTAAGTATGTTGTTTAGTTTGTCGTTCTGATTGAGGAGGATAAGGTTTTTTGGAAACATTTCAAATGAACTACGAAAACGCTATTTTTACATCTCCAACACATTTTGAAATTAATTTCTGAAGAGGACGCTTCACAGAACGTCTGAAACGCGTTAAAAAAGATTTCAATGATTAAAAACATTATTACAATGACTAAACATAATTCTCAATGAAAAACCAAGACACGGAATAATAAAATAATGTTAAAAAATACACATTGTTGGTGACTACCCCCTTATTTAATTATATATATATATATATATATATATATATATATATATATATATATATATATATATATATATATATATATTGATTTACAGGTTATGAGGGTTTTTTGAAGCATGAAAAACGATGTTACCTTTTGTATCGAATATTTTTATTGTTATTTTTTATATTTCAAGCGGACCTCCACTCTTGGTCACAAAAAAAAAGTATCGAAATGAAAAAGGGAAAGTTGGGACGAACATAGATAAATAAATAAATGAATAATAATAATAATAACAATAATAATAATAATAATAATTATTATTATTATTATTATTATTATTATTATTATTATTATTATTATTATTATTATTATTATTATATATAATGGAATTCCAGAGTCTAGCGGTTCTGGGGAAGAAACTACTAGAGTAGAAAGATCTTTTACATCTAGGGATCTCTACTGTGTGGGGGTGGGATTTAGCTGCCTGTCGGGTTAGTCGAGGGTGTCTACGTCGTGGGGGCACAAGTGTCTGCAGTTCGTCAGAGCATTCACCATTAAAATACTTGTAGAACAGGCAGAGGGATGCAACGTTTCGACGATGGGACAGAGGCTGAAGCTTAGATGCCAGTTCAGGGCCTATCAGATTGGCGACTCTCTTTTGAACCCTGTCTAGGAGCGAGAGACTAGTGCACCAGCCGAAATGTGACAACAATACTCCATACATGGGCGAATGGTGGCCTTATAGAGGAAGGATACTTTCAGATGTCAGTAGTTTTCTAGCACGGTAGAGAGAGCCTACCTTCTTCGCAGCGGCCCTGGCAATGTTTTCAATGTAATTGTTCCAACTCATGTTTCCTGTGAACGTTAGGCCAAGCAGTTTGAAAGATGTACTCTCAGACAGGGAGTCACTGGCCATTGCTATTGGTGGCAGAGAAGGGTTCTTATAATTATTGAAGGAAACCAGTTTAGTCTTGGCAGCATTGAATGTGACCATCCATTTATGTCCCCATTCCACTACAGATTGGAGGTCATCCTCTAGTGTTTTTGCCATTTCTTTAGATATGTGTTCATTTGTTTTCCTGTCATGCCTGTTATAGAGTGTAGTGTCATCAGCATATATACCCATCTCAGAGGCAGTTTTGTCGGGGAGGTCATTAATAAATATTAGGAACAATAGAGGTCCAAGGATAGACCCCTGAGGCACTCCCGCATTTATATCACACTGTTTAGACGTACGACCGTCGAGGACAACCTGAATTTTTCTCTTATCTAAGAAGGATTTACTTATGTTAAGTATTCTACCAATGATACCATAGGATTTAATTTTCCTGAGGAGACCCTTGTGCCATACCCTGTCAAAAGCCTTAGATATATCTAGAGCTACCGCTCTGCCCTCCCCCGCTTTGTCCAGTGAATGGTATATACGTTCAGAGATTACAGTGAGGATGTCAGCTGTGGAACGGGCTTGTCTAAATCCATATTGTTGGTCAGTCAGAAGTTTAGCATCTGTAAGGTGACGGACTAGAGCATGGTTAATTATGGTCTCAAATATTTTGGCGAAAAGTGGGAGGAGGCTAATGGGTCGATAATTTGATGGGTCAGTTCTTTCGCCAGAATTCTTGAAAACTGGTACCACAGAAGCAGTTTTCCAACAGCCCGGAAAGCATGATTCATTAAGCTATTTGTTGTAGAGTTTGGAGAGAACTGGAGCTACTTCGGCTGAGCACTTTTTTAATTGCACAGCTGGGATGAGATCAGGTCCACATGCTTTTGAAGTGTCAAGGTTTTTTATGATAGCGTGTACCTGAGCAGGGGTGATTTTTTAGATCGTCTAGCGTGGCGTCTGTCCGCAAAGGAAAGTCAGGCAGGGGGTGGTTGGAAGGGTCCAGTTTGGAGTTCGAGACAAACCGGCTGGCAAGCATATTAGCCTTGTCGGTTGCTGAGAAAACAACCTCTTGATTGTTGGTTAGCGGGGGAATAATTGATTGCCCATTATTTACTACACTGTTGTAGATTTTCCAGAAGTCACGATTTACTCATTTTTGTGCTTCGATGCGTTTTTAGTGGTTTCAGTGGGTTATTACGTTTTTTAGTGGTTTTAGTGGATTATTACGTTGCAACATTAAAAAAAAACATTAAAAAGCACAGTCTTCTTCCACAAACGGCTGAAATAATTCACGTGAACTTTTTCGAACATGATTGCTAGGAATGAACGCTGCCCACACTACAAATTTCCAGTCTTTTCAACGGGTTTCTTTTTCTTTTTCATTTCGATACGTTTTTGTGACCAAGAGCGGAGGTCCGCTTGAAATATAAAAAAATAACAATAAAAATATTAAATACAAAAAGTAACATCGTTTTTCATGTTTCAAAAAACCCTCATAACCTTTAAATCAGTATCCTAGAAGTATACGTGGACTTTTAACACACACACACACACACACACACACACACACACACACACACACACACACACACACACACACACACATATATATATAAAATAAAAAAATCAATAAAAAGAAAAATTAAAGGACATGGAAAGTAAATAGCTTATATAAGATCTCTTAGAACTTGATACCAGGTACATAGTAACCAAAGATAAAATAGAATAACAGCATATGAGATACTGATTAATTAATCAAAATATAAGCGGAATAAATATGTATGATAAATAAAATAAAATATAAACTATAATAAATAAAATAAAATATAAACTATAATATAATAGAGAAACAAAGAATCACGAATAACCCCCCTTAACTAAAATAAAAAGGACAAAAGATTAAAGAACCAATAAGATAGATTAATTACCACCCTTGAGCCAAGACTAACCAATCAGACCGGAACCATGCGGAATAGTAACAAAATAGAACAACACAAAGTTACCAAAAATACATTAGATTAAATAAAAAATAAAAAATAAAAAAAATTAGCAAATTGATATTTAAATAAAATAAAATATAGAGAGATAGGGATAAGCTATAGTTAAATAAAAATGAACATCATTAAAAACAATAAATGCGGCCCTGCTTTTCCTCAAGCAGAAACAACCTGGCTGACGAGAGCCTTACATTAATTACGATTTACCATTAACTGGTTGCCCTTATGTTAAGCTTGAAACCGACGGTACCAATGTTTTCTTGACCTTCTGTACATTTAAATAAATAAATATTAAGCTCTTATATCGAAAAAAAGGTTTTCTTTGTAATCAAGAACTTGGTTGGAATTCTTCCCCCCCAAAGCAGTAAGGATATATATATATATATATATATATATATATATATATATATATATATATATATATATTGTCATCCCATTAACGAAACAGTTGTAATGAAAAGATCCAAGGTGAAATAAACAATGTGCGTGTGTGTATGTGTGTATGTGTGTGTGTGTGTGTGTGTGGTGTGTGTGTGTGTGCGTGTGTGTGTGTGGTGTGTGTGTGTGTGCGTGTGTGTGTGTGTGAGAGAGAGAGAGAGAGAGAGAGAGAGAGAGAGAGAGAGAGAGAGAGAGAGAGAGAGAGAGTATGCGTACATATTCTTGCGGATGCGAAGTATTATATGTGGCCAATACTATTCATTTGGTGTCGTTGCTAAGATTTCTGCCAAAAACGATTAGAAACAAAATATTCTTGGCATCACTTCCATCGCATTTGCAACTTTTATCAATTTTTCTTCAATTTTATTTTGGAGAGAAAAATATCCTTATTCGTTGTTTACAGTTTTTGTTCTTTACTTTTATTTGTTTTGGTTTCTTTCATTATTTTTTTATTTTTTATTTCTTTGAAATTTCATTCCGGACCAATTTTACTAATTACTCTTTCATTTTAGTTTTAGAGCTTTATTTTTGATATTGCGTTTGGTAATTTTTTTTAACATTTTTTTTCTTTCTCACTTTCGATTTGTATCACGTTCTTTTTTTTTCTTTTTTCTCTTTATTCTATTTCCTGCATTTCCGATTTTATCTCTTATTCTCTTACTTCTTCTTTTCTTTTATATTCATTTTCTTTCTTTCATTCATTCTTTCTTACATTCTTTCTTTCATTCTTTCATTCTTTCTTTCATTCTTTACTTCCTTCTTTCTTTCATTCATTATTTCTTCCTTTCATTCATTCTTTCTTACATTCTTTCTTACATTCTTTCATTGTTTCTTTCATTCTTTCTTTCATTCTTTCTTTCATCCATTATTTCTTCCTTTCATTCATTCTTTCTAACATTCTTTATTTCTTTCTTTCATTCATTCTTTCATTCTTTCTTACATTCTTTCTTTCATTCTTTCTTACATTCTTTCTTTCATTCTTTCTTTCATTCTTTACTTCATTCTTTCTTTCATTCATTCTTTCTTTCTTTCATTCATTCTTTCTTACATTTTTTCTTTCTTTCATTCATTCTTTCATTCATTCTTTCATTCTTTCATTCATTCTTTCTTTCATCCTTTCATTCATTCTTTCTTACATTCTTTCTTTCATTCTTTCTTTCATTCTTTTTCATTCTTTCATTCTTTCATTCATTCTTTCTTTCTTTCATCCATTCTTTCTTTTTCTTTCTTTCTTCCTTTCATTCATTCATTCATTCATTCATTTATTCTTTCTTTCTTTCTTTCTTTCTTTCTTTCCATTTGCCTTCATTCTTACTTTCTTTCTTTCTTTCTTCATTTCTTTTTTTTTCTTTTATTATTTCTGTTATTCTTTTCTTCTCTCTTTTCTTTTTTCTTTTTTATTTATTTCTTTCATTCTTTCTTTCTTTCTTTCATTCTTTCTTTCCTTTTGCCTTCATTTTTTCCGCTTATTTTTCTTTTATTATTTTCATTATTTCCTTTTTACTTTGTTTAACTTTATTTTTCTTTATTTTTTTTTTTATTTCTTTTCATTTTTGCTCTTTCTCTATTTCCTTCTCTTTTTTCATTTTTCTTTGTCTAATTTGTTTTTTCCACATTGAAGAAATTTTGTTTGGAAATAATTAATGATGGGACGATTCCAATATTTTCCGCCGATCCCGTTACAATGACCGATTCCGTACTAAATTCCAGATTCCGATACAATTCCAGATTCCGATTCGTTATAAATCTCTAAATGTTTAACAATAGAGTTGTTATTTATTCCCGATTACCAAAAACAAAAAAACAAAAAAAACAAAAACAAAAAACTCATGTCAAATGTGCAGATATTTTCCCAAGTGTAAAATAAACTTGTGCTTGATGATCTATCGATTTTAGTTTAAATCGTAGTTAAAAATCAATAAATCGTTATTATTTCATCATTACTACCAGCAGTGAATGATTTTGAAAAATTAAATAAAAACGACAATTAAAATAATCTTTTTTTGCCATTGAAAAATAGCAAAAAATTTTCCGATTCCGATACCGATTCCGATACCCTCAAAAGTAGCGAGTTTTCCGATGTCTGATGCCGATTAATAGTCCACACATTAGAAATAAGATTGACGTTACATTTTGACTATTCTCCCAAGAAAAGACAACAATTATCATTAAGACTTTAAAGTAAGTTTCATTTTTTTAAATTTTCTGCTTGAAATCTTATCAGCAAGAGATATCCAAGATAATAATGTGATTTCAACGACTTCCGTCTGGGGTCACCTCTGACTTTTAAATGCAACCATCATTAGGATTGTTTTATCTTTATCCCGACTCGGGCAAATTTACTATGTTGATTTCAAATGAGAAACATTGCATTAGATAGAAGTAAATAGTGGAACATGATTCACGAAAGCAAAAAATCATTTGAGAATAGCCGTATGAAATAAATAACTGACAAAGGTTTGATTCGCAAAGTCGATCAGGATCCAGCAACGGGTCTGCAAAGTAACCACGTAACTACGACGTATGTGTGCCTATCTCTTCCTGGCCTCAAAAGCCATTTGCGTGACTGTCTCTGCAAACAAACTGATCGGGTGTGAAAGTTCTGTGGCAAAATCTGTCGCATTTTGACTGACTTGAGGGGTCATCTACTAATACATACAATTTGAGGGGAGAGAAGGAGATGGGGGATCGGGACATGAAATGAAGGAGGTGGCTGCGCTCAAAACTGAGAAGACAGTCACCACACACATACACACACGCATATATATATATATATATATATATATATATATATATATATATATATATATATATAAGGACTAGAAAGGACGTATCCTGCCTCGATAGAGTTCAAAATAGACTTCGTAGCCTCGTAGGGGATGTCCTTTTCTCTTCCCTGCAACCTCTTTCTCACAGAAGAGATGTTGCGAGTTTTTCTCTGCTTTATCGTTATTTTCATGGCAAGTGCTCGGCTGAGCGCCAATCTATGGTCTCCTCTCGCCAAACTTTCACAAGAAACACCCATCAAGCTGAAAACAATATCAATAATCCCCCCCTCCACTCTTTATCTGTGCCTAAACCTAAACTTAGATTCCATGAACAAAGCTTCTTTCTTAGAACTGCACACCTATGGAATTTTCTTCCGTTTTTCTGCTTTCCAGCTGACTACAATATGGTTGTCTTCAAGTCTAATGTAAACAAGTTCTTGATGAGCCGTTCCGTATAAGTTAACAAATTTACCGAATCTCCATTACTAACGATTACTATATTGTCCAATTTCTATTGTACGCTCTTTAACTCTTATCCTCGAGTGGCCTCTTGGCCTTGATAAGTGGTGATGCCTCTGTAATATATATATATATATATATATATATATATATAAGTCATGGTACGTTTCCAATATTTTTCTCCTGATTCTGATACAATTACCGATTCCCATTCATAAATTTCTAAGTATTTAACTATAAAGTATCTATTTTCTCCGATTGCCGTAAAAACACGTGTTAAATGTGCAGGTATTTTCTTTTGTGAGGTGGTGATGTGATCCATCGATTTTAGTTTTACTAAAAGTTTAAAATCAATGAATATTTATTATTTTATTATTACTACCAGCAGCGGAAAGTTTTGTTTTAAACCAAATCACGCATGCGCATTCGTGAAACAACAAACAGATAACAATCCGACCCCCCCTACCACGTACCAATGTTTTCATTTTGACCTATTAGCTGCTATTTTTTTCCGGACGAAAATGGATTACAAAGTTTTCCAGATGTCTGAATAACCTATATACCAAAGTTCAAGCGTGTATTTAAAACATTCGTTGAGTATATAGGTTGAGAAGTATCCTCACACACATTCTTACTTTTATATATATATATATATATATATATATATATATATATATATATATATATATATATATATATAAACTATGACGATGTCTCTTTTATTCAATTTCTAAATCTTGTCCTGGTGCTTGGCTGAATGATAAATATATCCGACTGTCTGTGATTTAACTGACCAGTGAGGGAGGGTCAGCACTAATCACCTGAACATCTAAACCCTCCCACCCCCGTCGTTCATAGAGAAGAGTTTGCTGCCGGCATCGACTACGACGCGGCGAAATACCGCCGCCGTTACTACCGATGACCGCCCCCCCCGCATACATTTTGCGCAGAAGACGAGACAGATAAAAGACAGTGGCTGAAAGCACGGCAAATTGCGCTGGCATTGCGAATGAAGTCATCAGCGTCTTTTTCTTTTTATCTACTGAACATCAATAAGACATCAATCTCGTCTAAATCAGACAGTTATGGCCAAGCGATGAATTGGAAGACAATAACAACAAAAAAAAAATATCTCCAGAAAATGTGAAGGGCGTGGTTCTTATCAATCTTTTTTTTTCGTCTAATATATAAAATAAAGCCAATCTGCGTGTTTGTATATCTATATGTTCAGCTAAAAGTTCAATAATATAAAACATAAACTCACAAAGTTAATAT
>NC_136520.1:76860100-76862600 GCF_053919585.1 Euprymna scolopes | reverse complement strand
GTATAAAACAAAGGATTATTTCCATCAAAAAGAAAAATGAAAATGGCTTCACACAGCTTAAAAACGAACGAACTTTTCAAAAACAAGAAATATTACCCGCTTGACCATGTTTCCGATGCGGGGAACTGCATTTGAAAAATTTTTGCCCATTAAAAAAAAAAAATCAAAATTGTGTTAAACTTGATCAAAAAATGTCGCTGTGTCGAAATAGAAAAAATTTTTTTAAAATAGTCAGACAGACAAAATCTAGCGAAAAGTCTGACGAGAATTTACGCAAAAAAGTAATTGACAAGATATTTAATAAAACCGTGAAATTACAGCTGAACACTGGATCAGATCTTTCAATTATAAGGTTACAGACGTGGACAAAACTAAACTAACAGACTTTGCAAAAGACAAAAAACAACCCCAAAACAAACTTAAAAGTCAACACGTACGGTGGCTGGAAATAAGATTAATTTTATGGGAGAATTGTATTTATCAGTAAATTTAAACGGAAATATTACCAAGCCAAGGGCATACGTCCTAAAAATTCTTCAAATTTATTTGGTTTGAATTGGATAAATAGTTTTTAACTTTCGAAAAATTATCAGCAAAAATTTTTGATCCGAAAATATGTAAGCTGTAGAAAGTCAAAGAGATGAAATCACTACGAAATCAAATCGTTTATAAAAAAGAAGTCAAGGCGTATCAAATGAATTGCATAGATCAAATTAAGGAAGACATTAAAAAAAGATAATGCGTATAATTCGAAAATAAGTGGAAAAATAACGATGCAAAACGTGAGCAGAAAATAAAGCGTCTCAAATAGAGTTGCATAAAAAGATCTACTTAAAACGCAAAAACGAGGTTGAAGCGTTTACGGATAAACAAAAACAATTTCCACTCAATCAGCTAGAAGGATTGATAAATACGAAGATGGTTCAACTTTACCCGCTTCTAACATTACAGTTTCTTTGGATAAACATAGCAATACCAAATTAACCGAACTTCTGCAATGGAATTAGAATGCCATTCAGATATAATTGAATGATATTACTAAGGAAATACAGACCTTAAATCGAATTTTAAAGAATTGGTGATATCGGGTATAACATACAAGGTACAAGACGCCCTTTTTTACACAGAGGTCACCACTTATCAAGGCCCGGAAGCCACTCGGGGACAAGGGTTATTGCGTGTACAGTAATCAATGGGATAGTCGTAGTAATCGTTAGTATTGGAGATTTGATAAAGTGTCTTACTTAAGGGGGCGGTTAATCAGGAATTTGTTTATGCTAGACTTGAAGACATCCAGGTTGTAGTCAGGTGGGAAACGGGAAAACGGAAGAGAGTTCCATAGGCGTGCAGTTCTAAGAAAGAAGCTTTGTTCATGGAATCTACGTTTTGATTTAGGCACAGATAAAGAGTGGGGAAAATTATTGACAGTGGTTTCAGCTAGACCGGTGTTTTTCATGAAAGATTGGCGATGGGGACCAAAGATTGGAGCAAAGACGAGCACTTGCCATGGAAATAGCGATAAAACAAAGACAGGCTCGCAACGTCTCTTCTGTGGGAGAGAGGTTGCAGGGAAGAGAAAACGGCACCCTCACTGAGCCACGAAGTCTATTTTGTACTCTGTCAAGGCAGGATAGGCTGTTTTTAGCAGCTCCTGCCCAGATGTACCAGCAGTACTCCATCCTTGTTCTATTAAAACGCAATGAAAAATAAATAAAATGTCATTCAGATGGCACTATGTACACATTACACATAAAGGAAAGAGATGATCGACACTCTTTTGAAGACGTTCGATCGCGACTAATCCCTACCAAAAAAAAACGGCCTTCGAGAAAAAAAATAAAATAAAATCCACCGACCGCTGACAATCGACCCAAATCGGAAAAGCTTTAAAAAAGCAAAAAGGCTTGGAAGGGAACAAAAAAAAACAAAAAACAAAAAAACAGTTTTCATCAAACGGAAATAGAATCAGATCGTCTTTTCTAGGGCGACAATTTTATCGGTTCATCTTGTATGATAAATGCTATCAACTTCATATCCACATACATGGAGGCTGATTGATATACCAGAAACACGTTTCAAAACATTCAGACCCAATTCAGCATTTTAAAATTTGTCTAACGGTCCAAGACCATGTGGCCAACAAACCAACCACATTGAAAGAGTATTAAAAAATCTATTTCTCTCTACGAGGGGCGAGCAATAAGTAATGCCCCTGACCCACTTCCAGTTGTCTGATCTAGCTGACACTTTGCAAGTGCAATGATTTATATCTCTACGGGTTATGTCGCAAATTACAGCTCTGAATTAATTGTGGTTTCTGTTTTACAGGTGTTTGAACTGAGTCAGGTGTGAAATGAAGCCTGTTGAATGTCGAGCAGTGATCCGGTTTTTGTATTTGAAAGGACGCACACCACAGGAGACTTTTGATGAAATGAAATAAACTTATGGTGATAATACCCCATCATATGACCTTGTAAAACGCTGGCATTGTGAATTCAAA
>NC_136520.1:76795100-76855100 GCF_053919585.1 Euprymna scolopes | reverse complement strand
TATAAGAAGGTCAACATTATGAACTTTGGAATATAGATTTTATCATGCATTCACTATATTGTTGTGTAATTACATTGAGCTTCTTAAATAAGGATTGGTATATATTATAAAGGAATTAAGTAGATTTCGATATATATATATATATATATATATATATATATATATATATATATATATATATATTAAGTAATGTGATTTATAATTTAAAAGTTTTAAAATTTTTAAAATTTAAAAATCAAAATTTAATTAAATTAAAAATCAGTTTCATAAGAAGGAACAACAACAAAGTCAATTATCTGTACGATCGTTTCGGAAATCCGTGCTTTTTATTTGTGGTATACATGAAGTCACGTAGAATAATTATACATAGTTTTTTTGGTAAGCACGGTCTCCTCATCAGCAAATTTAGGAGGATTTCTATTGAATTGAAAAGACACCAAAAATAAACCTAGCATTAAAAGTAAGGCAGATGAATCTGAAAAATTGAAGTAAAAGGTTTGGATATAAAATTTATAAGAAAATTAATAAGAAAATTGATATAGGTTAGAGATAGAAATGAGTAGAAAAAATATATATATTTTTGAATTTACATAATAAATTTGATTTAAAAATATATAGATATATAATTACCTTTTGGTTTTTCTTTTTTTGAAATCAGGAACTGTATTTAAAGTAGTCATTTAGATGTTTGCTATAGCTTTTTATTTTATTGAATGATGAATTTTAAAAGGGCGACGCTCGTGCAGTAAATTGTTTCCGTTAGCGTATTTTGATTTAGAGACGCTACAGTTAATATCTAGAGAGAGAGAGTTTGTTTGTTTTTTTTTTTTGCAAGTTTTTAAGGGGAGATAATTGTCATGGCTTTATTTATTATTTGATTTACGAGTCTAAGGGCGGTAATTGGTTTAACTTAATTTATTAAAAAAAAAAAAAAAAAAAAAACTATTTTTACTAATGAGTAATTTTTAATGATTTAAGGTGGTTTATATTTATTAAATTTAAACCAACGTTTATGATTACACGATAGAAGCTCGTGTCTTGAATTTACTAGTTTGGTTGTGCTTTTTATATCTTCATATTTTAAAATTTTTAGGGTTTCTTTTGTACATAATGTACAAAATTTATCTCCTGGTTTATATGATTTGCAAGTCTCAATTATTTGCCATTTTAAGTTGAAAGAAATATTGCTATTTTTTAGTTGCCAAATATAGTTGGATAGAGTAGTTTGGTTTGATAGAAAGTTATTTTTAAAAGAATGTTTGTGCGTTGAAATTCTATGTTTTATTGGGCCAGATGTGGAACCAATATATATTACCTCTTGATTATTATGATTATTTTCCGTTAGGTCTATTGTTGGATTATAATGTGGTGGGTTGGTTAATAATTGATCGGTAGATTGATTTAAGTTGGTGTTATTATTTAATAATTTTAATAAATTAAGTTAAACCAATTACCGCCCTTAGACTCGTAAATCAAATAATAAATAAAGCCATGACAATTATCTCCCCTTAAAAACTTGCAAAAAAAAACAAAAAAAACTCTCTCTCTCTAGATATTAACTGTAGCGTCTCTAAATCAAAATGCCTTACTTTTAATGCTAGGTTTATTTTTGGTGTCTTTTCAATTCAATAGAAATCCTCCTAAATTTGCTGATGAGGAGACCGTGCTTACCAAAAAAACTATGTATAATTATTCTACGTGACTTCATGTATACCACAAATAAAAAGCACGGTATATCGAAATCTACTTTATTTTTGAGATGAGGATTGAGTATTCGTATTTGAATGCATCGGACTACTGTTGAGTGTGATTTACACAACAATATATATATATATATATATATATATATATATATATATATATATATATATATATATATTCATCAGACTATTGTTCATATCTTGAGTGTGATTTTCACAACGTTTTCGTCGATTTAACCTCCGACCTTCTTCAGATGTCTCTTGTCGAACTCAGGAATTTGGACGGAATTTACTTCCTAAGTAATTAGTAATTGTATTTTAGGTCGCCTACACCAAGGATGGTCGCCCACACTAAGGATTGAACCTTCAACCTTCAGGAGAATATCCCTTTTACAATTGATTTTTCCAAGTACTCTAACCACTGCGCCACGGGTCATTGCGGACAATTCTAGTACGAATTTTAGGAGCCTTAAACCTATTTTTATTTCTAGTTGTAAATATTACTATTTATTACTATGTATTAATGGATATCTATCTCTCTTTCTTTATATATATTAATGTTTTTACTTATTACTTGTATATATTAGCTATTGTGTGGTTCCCATATCGTATTAAATTCTATACTAGGTCTACTTAGTAATCGGTTATTCCCTAGCATATGTGCTGCTTCTTTCAATCATCTACTAGTCTCTCGATCCTTGACAGGGTTCAAAAGAGAGTCGCAAATCTGATAGGCCCTAAACTGGCATCTAAACTTCAGCCTCTGTCCCATCGTCGAAACGTTGCATCCCTCTGCCTGTTCTACAAGTATTATAATGGTGAATGCTCTGAAGAACTGCAAGCACTTGTGCCCCCACGACGTGAACACCCTCGACAGACCCGACAAGCTGCAAAATCCCACCCCCACACTGTAGAGATCCCTAGATGTAAAAGATCTTTCTACTCCAGTAGTTTCTTCCCCAGAACTGCTAGACTTTGGAATTCCATTCCAGGTCACTGCTTCCCCAACTGTACTGACATGCATAAGTTCAAGTGCAACGTGAACCAACATCTCGCTGCCCTAATCCCTACATAGTACCCCAGTAGATGTTTCCCCTGATAGTAGCCCCCTACACCAAAGTGGCAATGTGCCTTGTTTGGGGTGAAAATGTTAAAAAAAAAAAAAAAAAATCTTACCATCCACCGTTTTTCTCTGTCTATAATTTTTACTTCGTCTACTTGTTTTTCGCTACTTATTCGTTTGGATTTTTATCCTTATATTTCTGTCTGCCTGTCTGTCTATCTTTCTGTCTGCCTGTCTGTCTGTCTGTCTGTCTGTCTGTGTGTCTTTCTGCCTATCTGTCTGTCTGTTGTCTGTCTCTTTCTCACTCACTCTCTCTCTCACACACACACAAACACACACATTTATATATATACTAGATTACAGTGACCCATTGTGTCAGTATATGTTATAGCTAGCCATGGAATGGTCAGTATACAGAATTAATGTATAAAAGCGCAAAAAAATTAATTTCGCGCGCGGGAAAACAAACCAGCAAAAACAATACGGAACACACTAGATAATAAAGGTCTTAACATAATTGCCTTTAAATTAAATGGAAAAATACATTTTATAAGAGGGGGTGTAATCCGTTGAAAAAGAAAATTGAAAAGAAAACGAAAAAAATATATACAATGTGCATGCAAGTATTATGTTTTTTTTGGTTATTTTTTTACATGGAAGTGACCACTTATCAAGGCCCAGAAGCCACTCGGGGTTAAAGGTTATTGTGTGTACAGTAATCAATGGGATAGTATCGTAGTAGTAGTAGAAGTAGTAGTAGTAGTAGTAGTAGTAGTAGTATCGGAGAATTGATAAAGTGTCTTACTTAAGGGGGCAGTACATCAGGTATTTGTTTATATTCGATTGAAGACATCCAAGTTGTAGTCAGGTGGGAAACAGGCAGACGGAACAGAGTTCCACAGGCGTGCACTTCTAAGAAAGAAGTTTTGTTCATGGAATCTACGTTTTGATTTAAGCACAGATAAAGAGTGGGGAAAATTATTGACAGTGGTTTCAGCTAGACGGGTGTTTTTTATGAAAGATTGGCGAGGGAGGACCAGAGATTGGAGCAAAGACGATCACCTGCCATAGAAATAACGATAAAACAAGGATAGGCTCGCAACGTCTCTTCTGTGGGAGAGAGGTTGCAGGGAAGAGAAAAGGGCATCCCCCCACTAAGCCACGAAGTCTATTTTGTACTCTGTCAAGGCAGGATAGGCTGATTTTAGCAGCTCCTGTCCAGATGTGGCAACAGTACTCCATCCTTGGACGTACTTGGCTTTATATAGATAGAGAATTGCATCATTAGTGAAATATCTTCTGGAGCGGTAGAAGGATCCCACCATTTTCCCAGCGACCGTGGCAACAGACTTGATGTATGTGTTCCATTTGAAATCAGGAGTAAAGGTCAAACCCAGAAGCTTATCAAAACATGGGACCTCCCCTAGACATGAGCCATCCATTTCAATTGATTCCATATGGTGATCAGAGCGTTTATGATGTAAAGCTAGGAGCTTGGTTTTAAATGCATTAAATGTAACCAGCCACCTCTTACCCCATTGTACCACGCGCTCAAGATCAGAAGAAAGAGAATCAGAGAGAACTTTGTCATTTACAGTCTTTGATGTGTTGCCATAGATGGCCGTGTCATCAGCGTAGACGTCAACGAATGATGTGTTTTGCGAGATTATTGATGTAGATCAGGAAGAGAGTTGAGCCCAGGATGGACCCCTGAGGGACTCTAGCATTAATACTGTGGGCCTCTGATTTCTGACCATCAACCACTACTCTTATGAGCCTATCAGAGAGAAATGATTTAATGATTGAGAAAACATTTCCAGTTATACCGTAGCTGGAAATCTTGTGAAGTACGCCCTTATGTCATACCTTATCGAAGGCCTTTGATATGTCAAGAGCAATTGCCCTAAAAATGAAGCCTTTGTCGAGAGATTCGCTAATCATATGAGATATAACCGTTAGCACATATGCTGTAGATCTAGCAGAACAGAAACCATATTGTGTGTCGCTAAAAAGGTTATTTCTGCTGAGGTGGTTGACCACTTCTATTTAATATGGATTCCAGCAACTTACTCATGACACACAGGAGACTTATTGGTCTGTACTGAGAGGGAGATGACTTATCACCTGGATTCTTAAATACAGGGCGTACTGATGAGGTTTTCCAGGTTGTTGGGAAGTACTTCTCCTTAAGGCAACGCTTAAATAGTTTTGTAAGTATGGGAGTAAGTTCTGGTTGAAGCGTTTTTTAACACTATAATTGGAATACCGTCAGGGCCAGTTGCTTTACTGAAATCAAGGTTCTTGATTAGCTTGGCGTCCTCACACACAGATATTTGTATGTTACTTAGTGTGTTGTGTGTTATAGGAGGAAATACGGGGAGTTGATGGCCTTCGTCGCATAGGGTAGAATTAGCTGCTAAATTCTTGGCAAATAGTTTGGCCTTGTCTGATGCTGACCAGATGATCTCTGGTCCATTGATAATAGTTGGGATAGAACGCACATTTCTGTTCAGGATCCTATTTGCTATTTGCCAAAAACTGATGTGAACTAAGCCGTTGCTCAGCTTCTACTGTTTTTTTTTCTAAACAGGTCATTTCTTGTAATAAAACAAAAAATATTCGATCTGAGATCGAAACCAAAACCTAAAGTACCAAGTACGATAACCATTAGACCAGCTTGACACTATATTTAAAAGGTGTTTTCAAAGCTCGTGAAACAGTTGACACACTTATGATCCAAAGTACCAATTTTTTAATTTTTACCTCCCCTAGCAGCCCTTTTTCCGGATGAAAATCAATTCAGAAGTTTTCCACATGTCTGAATGCCCTCTATACCAAATGTATATAAGTTGAGAATTGTCCTCACACATTCTCACTTCATATATATATATATATATAACTTTGGAAGAGCGCAAATTTATTTTGAAGCGATATTGGAAAACAGAAAACGCACAGGATGTAATTCGTGATTGGAATCATTATTTTAATACAGATCCTCCAACACGTTTGGTTATTTATAAACTTCGAGACAAATTTGATGATACTGGCTCAGTTGCCGAAGCTCCGCGTTCTGGTCGGCCAAGTTTGTTCACTGAACAAAATTTGGCTACAGTTGCTGAGGCATATGGCAGAAGCCCAAAGAAATCACTTCGCCGTGCTAGTGCAGAAATTGGTATCAAACGAACCTCTCTACATAAAATACTCACGAAACTCCACATAAGACCATACATTCCGCGCCTAATTCACGGACTTCTTGAGGATGATCCTGATCGCAGGTCTCAGTTTTGCGAACAGATCATCAGGATGTGTGAGGATAATCACACTTTCTTAGACGAGATTGTGTGGACTGATGAAGCCACATTCAAACTTTCGGGACACGTAAATCATCACAACTAAGTTTATTGGAATGACACAAATCCTCATTTTACGATCACGTCCCAATTGAACCAGCCTGGAATAACTGTCTGGGCAGGAATATCGTCTGATGGAATTGTGGGTCCACAGTTCTTCGACGGAACTGTTACAGGAGAAAGGTACCTGGACAAACTGAGAAATTTCATCGTACCGGCATTGAGACAACGACCAGATTTCTATAACTTGTACTTCCAACAGAATGGAGCCCCACCCCATTATGCTACAGCTGTCCGAAATTTACTGGATGAGACATTTCCTGATAAAAGGATCGGCAGGCGAGGGCCCATTGAATTTCCTCCACGATCTCCAGACATAACGCCAATGGACTTCTTTGTCTGGGGAGTCATCAAAGACTCTGTGTATTCGAGAAAGCCAAAAAGTGTTGAAGATCTTCGACAATTTGTTATTGATGCATTTGCCAACCTTGATCGTGACTTGTGCACCAAAGTTTGTCAGAGTGTGGTGTCACGTTGTCGAGAATGTATTGGAGCTGAAGGCCTCCAATTTGAATATTTGTCATAGAAATTGTTTGCCTTGATTGTTACTGTCTTTTCGGATGTAACACGTGTATTTTCTGAGATTTTTATGAACATAAAGGTGTTATTTCTTTTTATTTCTTTTGTTACAAATAAATATTTTAATACAATATCTTACTGTACTGTTAATATATTACAGGGTGTCTGTATAGTAACTTGTAAGACTGTATAGTAACTTTACGGACACCCTGTATATATATATATATATATATATATATATATATATATATATATATATATATATATATATATATACAACTACTTCATTTACTCACATAAACTTAATATACGAAGGTATAGATTTATGCGTAAACTTTAAGTATTTACTTCAAAAGTGCTCAATACGTAGGTAGAGCTAGTTAGTACTTTATAAAATATATATGGCGATTAAGCTACACTGAATATTCGGCGTTTCATCCACTCTAGGATTCCTCAAGCTTATGCGCGAATTCTGTGGTTGTTTATCGTTTTTATATGGTCCTCTTCTATTGAGGATTTAGTTAGCCAAATCAGCATTCTAGTATCCACCGCGCACCTTCCTATCAGCCAATGGGCATGCATTTTATGGGACAAAGGATCTGTTTTAAAACTAGGTTAGTGTTTTTTTCATTGTTATTTTATATATAAAATATACATATGTGTACACACATATATGCACATATATATACACATATGCATACATATATGTGTGATCGTTTATGTATATTCATGTTTATTTAATTTATTTATTTGTTTATTTTCTATTGTTTTTGTTAGTTTTAAAACTATTTTGTATCGCTATCATAGAGTAAATTTTATTTTGTGAGCACAGTTATTGGCTATTTCTCTTCTACAGTTTAATAGATGTTGGGGTTCTTTAAAGTACAGGATAGCAAATTTTTCATAAAGGCATAATCTACATGGGTCGTCTAGATGCCTACACGTCGTAGCTTGTCTTATTATTTTCCATTCGACTACCGGCGAATGTCCGCTTTCTTTGAGTTCCCAGTATTTATTCGCTAGTGTTGTTTTTATACGGTGTTTTTTATTGTTGAATGTACTTTTGTGGTCATAGTATCGGGTTTTGAAATCTAAGGAAGTCATGCCTACGTAATATTTCTTGTTATTCGGGTTTTCTTTCGCAAATATTGTTGCCTGATAAACTACGCTTTTAGTTAGACATTTATTTTGAACTGGGCAAAGTGTGCGGTGTCTACAGTTGCATTTATCTTGTTCGTTATTAGTATTTTTATTTATAGTATGGTTGTTCTTGTCCGGGGTTGGTTTATTATTATTATTATTATTATTATTATTATTATTATTATTATTATTATTATTATTATTATTATTATTAGTATTATTTCTGCTAGTGTTAGTTTTATTTTTGTCATAGTGTTTACTTTTTTATTGTTTACTTTGTCGTTGTTTACATTGTTTTCATTTAGTATTTTGTTATTATGTGCTTTAATTATCATCTCTAAATTTTCGCAACAACTGTAGGATAATTTTAAGGTATGTTTATTGAAGATTTTGTGTAAGGGGTTGGTTGCGGGAAAGTGTTTTTAAATAAGATCTAGAAATTTCTTGCCAAGTATAATGGTGTAATCAACCGTTAATATTGTAAGTTGGATAAAATTAGGATCATTTAAGAAGACAGCTCAACAAGAATTTGTTTACATTGGACTTGACGGCTAGTATATTGCAATCGGCCGGGAAGCAGGCCAATGGAACAACGTTCAACTTGTAGGCAGTTTTAGGAAATAAGCTTTGTTCATGGAACCAGCGTTTAAATGTAGGCACAGATAGAGAGTGGGGAAAATTGTTGATTGTGGTTGTAGCTAGTTGAGTGTTTTGTTGCATGTTTTGCAAGGGGGGACATAAGTAATGTATCATTTTAAAGCATCAAACTATAACATTGTTATATGAAATTGAGTGCAGTAGAGACTCATTATTTTGCTTCTTAATTTGTATACGTGCTTACGGTGTGTCCGAACACACTATGTAAATTAGATACAAAAGCAACGCTGAAAAAAGAATATCACTATTTCTCTAAATGCAGTGGTATTAAAGAATATACAGATTGATTAAAATAACACGCAATGAGAGAGAGGGTGAGATATCTACATAGAGAGATATGAGACTTGCTCAGCTGATTAGGAATTACGGAGAATAAGAGGAATTTCTATTATTTTTTTTTCAAGATGGCCGCCGTCCGCATGCTGCACACGTGCCTTGTCTTGTTTCGTGAACACAAAAAGTGTTAAAACTAAATAAATGTTTCTAAATAAAATATTTGCTTTATTATTTGATGATACAAGAAGTGTTTTCTTTTTTCTTTTTTGTTTCGTAATAACCCATGAAATATTAACAAATCAAGCAATTTTTTTTATCAAATATATATGGTTTCGTTTTACGTGTCTTTTTATATATATATTTTTTTTTAAATTCAATTTTCACCCCAAACAAGGCACAGTGCCACTTTGAAGTCGGGGGCTACTATCAGGGACATAAGTTGCAGGAATATTATGAAGGGAGATGACATTTTCGGGGCACCATATATATATATATATATATATATATATATATATATATATATATATATATATATATATATATATATATATATATATATATATATAAGCTTTAGAGAAACAAACGTTACGTAAATTGCCGGAGTATCACAAAACGAAAATTAAAAAAAAAACTTTTCTCATAAAAATTGTTTTAGTTACTGCTACATATTATTTAGCAAAAATAAATATTAATTCATGAAACTTACCGTAGGTTGATTGTTTTATTGTTTTTTTTTTTTAAAGTTTTTAGTTGAAATTACTATACGATACACGATTACGTTTTCTGTTCTTTTTTTTTTTATAGCATTTTAAAATTTGATCAGCGCTTAACATATTCCGGCGGTTTACGTAATCTGCCAGAATATTCGAAAGCACCATTCAGGGGAAAAAAAAACAAAAAGTACCAAAAAATTGATTGAGAAAATGCGAGAATAAATACCAATAGGAAACATATAAATTCACAAACTTCACCAGGAAATGGGGGGAAAAGTGGCTGATTAATTTGAATGCATCGAATGCATGTTTTTAGCAGCTCCTGCCGAGGTATGGCAACAGTATTCCGTCCAAGGAAAAAGTGGCTGATTAATTTGAATGCATCGAATGCATGTTTTTAGCAGCTCCTGCCCAGGTATGGCAACAGTATTCCGTCCAAGGATGGAATACTGTTGCCATATCTGGCCAGGAGCTGCTAAAATAGCCTATCCTGCCTTGACAGAGTACAAAATAGACTTCGTGGCTTAGTGGGGGATGCCCTTTTCTCTACTCTGCAACCTCTCTCCCACAGAAGAGACGTTGCGAGTCTATCCTTGTTTTATCGTTATTTCCATGGTAGGTGCTCGTCTGAACTCTAATCTCTGGTCCCCCCTCGCCAATCTTTCACGAAAAACACCCGTCTAGCTGAATCCACTGTGAAAAATTTCCCCCACTAACGCGGATTCCATGAACAAGGTTCTTTCTTAGAAGTGCACGCCTGTGGAACTCTGTTCCGTCTGCCTGCTTCCCACCTGACTACAACTTGGATGTGTTCAAGTCCAACGTTAACAAATTCCTAATGAACCGCCCCCTTAAGTAAACACTTCATCAAACCTCCACACTAATGTAATGTACTTGCAATAACCCTTATGACTGAGTGACTTCCGGGCCTTGATAAGTGGTGATCACTGTGTAAAAAAAAAAACAACAAAAAAAAAAAACAAGCTTCTCTTTTTCATCGTAATCCCTTTGCCCCCATCACGCCCTAATTGAAATGAATGGCTCTCAATTTGGTGAAGCTCCATGCCTTGACAAGCTTATGGACTGACCTTCACTTCTGATCTGAAAAGGAACACGTAAATCGAATCTGTTGCTAATATTGCTGGAATAATGGTTTGATCACTTTTCCGCTCCAGCAGGTCTCTCACTGTCAATGCAATCCTCTATCTGTATAAGAGCCAGGTACATTCTAAAATGGAATACTGTTGCCACATCTGGCCATGAGCTGCTCGACACGCCCTATAAAGCCTTGATAGAGTTCAAAACCAGCTTCGAAACCTAGTAGGTGATGTTCTTTTCTCTTCCCTGCCTCTTTCCCACTGGAGACTTTCCGATCCTGTCTCTGCTCTATCGTTATTTTCATGGCAAGTGCTCGACTGTATTCTAATATATGGTCTCTCCTTGCCAAACCTTCACAAAAAATACTCGACAAGCTACAACCACTATTAACGATTTCCCCCACTCTCTATCTGTACCTAAATCTAAACGCAGATTCCAAGAACAAAGCTTCTTTCACAGAACTTCCTTTCTGTGGAACACTGTTCCGTGGGTCTGCTTTCTAGTTGAATATATGGTATCCTACAAATCTAATGCAAACAAATTCTTGTGTGAGCCGTCCCTATAAATAATCAAATTCTACACAATCTACACCATTAACGATTACTACGTTACCACTTTAAATTCATTAACCCTTAACCTGGAGTGGCTATCAGTTGTGACCCCCCCCCTCAAAAATTAGCTGGAGCTGAAAACCCACTCAGCGTATTTTTATTTCTTCTAAATCTCTTAATTTTCTTTTCTTTAGTCACGTTTCCTGTTCGTAATCTTGACCTCCTTCTGTAGTATTACGTCATCGACTTGCACTTCCGGTCTCGATAAATAACACTACGGCAATCCGTTAAAGTCTCATCGCAACGTCTGTATTAATTGGGTCTAGCCGATCGGAACCAAAGATGGCGCCATGCGTCAAAGAAAGTAACATTGGACACCCCTAGAGGAGAAGGGAGAAGGGGGAGGTTGAAGAAAGAGACGGAAATGCTCATCTTACCGCGGCGGTCGCCTATCGCTGACCGAATGGAATATGATATCGCTATAAAAATGGCAAGAGAGAGAGAGAGAGAGAGATAGAGAGAGAGAGATAGATAGATAGAGAGAGAGAGAGAGAGAGAGAGAGAGATTAACTTTGTTGAAAAGTGAACACAAAAATCTTAAAACCATTTATTTGCAAAGACTTTTGTGGCTGATAGTTTCGCCCGGGTTTAAATGGCACCAGCTTACACATCTAAAGAAATGGCAGAAACACTAGAGGATGACCTCCAATCTGTAGTGGAATGGGGACATAAATGGATGGTCACATTCAATGCTGCCAAGACTAAACTGGTTTCCTTCAATAATTACAAGAAACCTTCTCTGACACCAATAGCAATGGCCAGTGACTCCCTGTCTGAGAGTACATCTTTCAAACTGCTTGGCCTAACATTCACAGGAAACATGAGTTGGAACAATTATATTGAAAACATTACCAGGGCCGCTGCGAAAAAGGTAGGCTCTCTCTACCGTGCTAGAAAACTACTGAGACCTGAAAGTATCCTGTACCTCTACAAGGCCACCATTCGCCCATGTATTGAGTATTGTTGTCACATTTGGGCTGGTGCATCTGCTACTAGTCTCTCGCTCCCAGACAAGGTTAAAAAAAGAGTCGCCAATCTGATAGGCCCTGAACTGGCATCTAAGCTTCAGCCTCTGTCCCATCGACGAAACGTTGCATCCCTCTGCCTGTTCTACAAGTATTTTAATGGTGAATGCTCTGACAAACTGCAGACACTTGCAGACACTTGTGCCCCCACGACGTAGACACCGTAGACACCCTCGACAAACCCGACAGACAGTCAAATCCCACCCCACACAGTAGAGATCCTTAGACTTAAAAGATTTTTTTATTATTCTTGTTCCTTTCTCCACATTAAAAAAACGACCTTGGTGTCTAATTGTGCCTTAGTGGGGGGGGGGGAAGTAAATAGGAACTATTAAAAATTATTTTTATACTTATGACAACCACCAGTGTAGAGAAGTGATAATTACTCGTTATTACAGAACCCATTGTTTGATGCCAATCTCTCATTAAGCTATTTAATAAAGAGTCATGCATCCCACGAGAGATTGTAATCGCGCGCACACACACACGCGCAAACATACACACACACACACACTCACACACACACACAAACATACAAGCACACCACACACACACACACACACACACACACACACACACACACATATATATATACATATACAAAATGAAATAACTATTAACAATTATTGTTACACTTACGCAATCATCAGTGTAGGAAGTGATAATTACTCGTTATTACAGCACGCATTGTTTGATACCAATATATCATTAAGTTGTTTGCCAGAGAGAGGTTTGAATTGCATGCGCAACCACAAATATAAAGATATAAATATTAACAATTATTTTTATACCTAAAGAAGTAAGTGGTCCATGCTTACACAATCATTAATATATAAAGTGATGATTACTGCGTGTCAGGAGATTTCGATCCAGTCACAAAGTCACTTTCGATTTCGTAGGCTAGCATTTTATCTTCAGATTACCGGATATTAACACAAGAATTGAAGGAAATGACGTGCCTATACATTTCATGTTGGCGGGCATTCATCGTTAATAGTCAGAGAGAATATTCAATGATCGGAAGTCAGAATGAAGCATTTGCTTGTTTTTTTTTTTTTTTAAATCCCTAAAGAGGGCTTAACTTTAATTTCTTAAAGGAGATTTATAACTATATATTAAATTAGAAATAAACAATTACTTTTTTACTTACACAAATTATATATATATATATATATATATATATATATATATATATATATATATATATATATATATATACATATATATATATACAGGGTGACCACAAAGCTTGGCTGCATAATCTACAGGGTGTCCACAAAGTCTGACTACATTAAGTAGCCAGACTTTGTGGACACTCTGTATATATATTCCAAACACAAAGAAAACAGAAACCCATCGCCGTCAAAAATAAAAATGAACCTTTACTTGATAAACGTTCGCCTATTAGTTACGAAAAATGGGTGTATAAATAATAAAGAATCTGATTGGCGTACTTGCAAACCCAGTACCACCCAAATATATAAAAATACGATGGAAATTGCTTAATCGCCATATATATATTTTCAAAACTTAGTACTTAGCTCTACCTACGTATTGAGCAGAGTATTTATGTTGGCATTTGACTGCAGCTTTACTGTAGTCCCGATACTCGTGTCCTCTACAAGTATATATTTGAAGGCGAACTCATCTTTTATCTTTCCAGGTATTTTCTTCTTCCAGCCCCACAGGAAACTTAAAAAAAACAAAACTGAGTAGCTCGGTCACGTTCATCGGCGCCGTAAAGAAGAATATATCCGCAAGTTCGTTACCCCAATCGTCAGAAGAAGAGCAATTGTGACCGAATTAAGATTTGCATACAAACAGATAAAACACATGGAGCTGATAGTTGCCTCTTGCGTTTTGGTTGTTCGGCGATAGACACGGAAATGGTTGAAGTACGCTCAAAGACTCAGCTGCTCATCTGCGGAGTGAACAGCCTTGGCATGAGATGGACTGCACTCTTTTGTGGCCGGTTTAATCCATGGCAGTCCTAGACGTTTGTTATATGTAAAAAAAAAATTTAAAAAAAAATCTAACATTTCAACAAACATGAATTAAAAAACATTTTTTTTTAAATGCTAAAATGTATTAAAAAAATTTTTTTTCGGCGTCGAAGAACGCGACCAGACCAGCGGAGTCTCCTTTTAGAAAGAATCTCTATGATGCTGATGACGTGCTGGGTTTGTTAGTCCGCCAATCAGATTCTTTGCTATACACCCATTCATTGTTACGTTGCATCTTGCACGGATTTAATACCACACGCACAAAAAAAAATCAGACAACATTGGAAGATAACGACACTTAAAATAGAGAGAGGATGTAATTGAGTTTGCATCCAAATATATACAGACGCGGATAACGTTACACTTTTGAGAATCGGTAACCCCATGAAACTGCGGTAAAATATTAAGATAAGTAACCTTTTATTACTTTGTATTGTTATAAAACTCTAGCTGAAACTATATCGAGCACTTTGTGTGTAAAGTCTGTTTTTCTTGGTCGATTTTAACGTTATATATTTTTGATAGCTGGTAAATAATCAAGGATGGTAAAAGAAAATCTGATTGGTTAGTAAGCAAAGATAAACACGACATGGATATGGAAACAATTGCAAACCTTTCATTCGTGCAGTTCGCCTGATGATTATATCATGAGAAAAAAAAACATCAATGTTTCTAATATATTTTTATACTACGTTCGAGTGTAAAATAAAATGCCATAGTCGCGAAGGTTTTCGACTTCCATGAGTCATTTTCATGCGAATGAAGAATTAAAAATTGCGTTTGGTGAATTTATTAAAAAGTCTACTAAAATCATTTAAAATCATTAAAAACACTTAAGCGTGCCTTTTCCCTCATATTGAGCCTGATTGGTGGTCTGTTTATTTATGCAAATGAGTAGGGCTTCAATGATTGGGAGGCTCAGGTTAAAATGACGATGTTATTAATTAATATGTTTCTACAGTAGTTTTGGAGGATGTGATGTGCTACAATGTATTGGTAGATGAAGCTGTTAAGGGAAAACGGTGAGATATACTGGTTCTAGTCATGTGGATCTACGTGTTGTATATGGCAAAATTTTTACATTCGAACAAAACATTCGAACATTAAACCGCCAAAGGGAAAAATGGATTGCAAGAAAAAAAAACATTTTCTTTGCTGTCCAACAACAAAACATATATAAAAGAAAAACTGCTGCCCCCCTATATATATATATATATATATATATATATATATATATATATATATATATATATGGGGGTCAGCAGTTTATATATATTTATATATATATATATATATATATAGTGAATAAATTACAAAAAGTTATACTCCAAAATTCATGATGTTGACCATCTCACAATTTATTCCTTTAATTCAGCTGATATTTACAATTCTTGACAGTATCTGTTTCGTAGTGCAAAATCGATCACTTAATTATTATATCAATCAGTGAATCTATTATGCCCTTAACTCATCAGAAGAAATAGCAACAATCAATCCGTCGAAAGGAAATGAAGTGTTATTTGACATGATTAAAATCCGAAAATTAGAAGAGAAGCTGCAAATACGTTTAATTTCGAATATAGACTTTTTGTCATATATATATATATATGTGTGTGTGTGTGTATGTATGTATGTATATATATATGCATATATATATTGTTTTTTTAATATAATTGTTTTTTTTTTAATATAATTATCCATTGACACAGGATTCGTCGTCTACGGCTCATCAGAGTGGCTGAATACACCGAGATTCGAAATCGGGACCCCACGGTAATGAGCCTGACCTCTATATCTGCTCGTCCATCTCGCCGACTGTTTGGATATATCGCGATTTACTTCATTTTAAAAATTATATATATATATTTTTATTTAGATGTTATTTGTTTTTGCGATACGTTTTTGAATATATTTACGAAAGTGCAGTTTTACCTAAATACGAGTTGGGAATGATTTTCCCTTGAATCAATTTGGTACCCCCACATGGGGAGCGGTATTATTTTTTAAAAATATAATTATCCACTGACTCGTGTTATATACATATATATATATATATGTATATATATATATATATATGTATATATATACATATATATACACACACACATATATATATATATACATATATATATATTTATATATATACACACAAGGGGCGTACAATAAGTAATGCAGTAGAGCAACGACACTTGGCACAGTTATTAGTCTTTCTCTACATAGGAACCACCCAGAGTTATGCATTTCTCCCATCGTTTGATGCAGCTCTGGGGGCCGTTTTTTAGAACATCCCAGGTTGGTCCTCCAACCACGACGTGACTTCAGAAATCAAGGCTGCATCATCTGGGAAACGCTTTCCTTTCAAAAACAACTTCATGGCTGGGAAGAAGTGAAAGTTAGAGGGTGCAAGGTGATGAGAGTAGGGAGGATTTCATAACCACACGCCCGTGCTTCTGATCTGGCGACATGCGAGTTGTGGACCAGAGCGTTGTCCTGCAGGAGGAGGGTACCTCTGCTGATCTTGCCCCGCCTCTTGATTTTGATAGCTTCCCTTAATTTCCTCAAAAGTGAAGCATAATATGCTCCTGCAATTTTGGTACCCTTTGCCAGGAAATCTGTCATCACTACTCCGTCCTGGTCCCAGAAGACCGTGAGCATGACCTTGCCAGCGGAGGGCTGCACCCTTGCCTTCGTTGGAGGTGGTGAGTCCAAGTGCGTCCACTGCATTGCCTGGGCTTTGGTCCCTGGATCATAGTGAGGGACCCAGGTTTCATCCTGTGTAATCAGTCTTTTGAAAAACTTTGACTCATCTTCTTGGCACATCTCCAAATTCATCCTTGAACATTCGACGCGTTCTCGCTTTAGGAATGGTGTGCGCAACCTGGGACTCTATCGGGCAGGCACCTTATGCATATGCAAATGGTTATGAATGATAGTTTCCACAGACCTTGTACTAATCTTGACATCTTGGGCTATTTGGCGAATAATAATGCGCCGATCTTCCAAAATGGCAGCCTCAACTTGACGGACAGATGCCTCATCAATGGTAGAAGAGGGGCGACCAGTTCTGGGAGCTGTTTCCACAGACCTTAGGCCATGTTTGAATTCACGATACCAGCGTTTTACAAAGTCATATGATGGGGCATTATCACCATAAGTTTATTTCATTTCATCAAAAGTCTCCTGTGGTGTGCATCCTTTCAAATACAAAAATCACTACTCGACATTCAACAGACTCCATTTCACACCTGACTCAGTTCAAACGTCTGTAAACACAGAAACCACAATTAGTTCAGCGCTGTAATTTGCCACATAACCCGTAGAGATATAAATCATTGCCCATGCAAAATTTCAGCTAGATCAGACAACTAGAAGTGGGCCAGGGGCATTACTTGTTGCACACCTCTCGTATATATATATATATATATATATATATATATATATATATATATATATATATATAAATGAGAAAAATTCTATATTCAAAATTTCGAGATATTCTCCATCTTACTGTTTATTTCTTTCAGCATGTGAAAATGTTCAATTTTTGACAGCACCTGTTTCGTAACGCAGAAACAATTACATATTAATGTTAATTTTTGAATTTATTCCGCTCTCTCTTAACTCATCAGACGCAAAGAAGCTCATTAATAAAGATAAATAACAAACTAAACATACGTTCGGGTGTTTATTTCTTTGTTTGTTTGTGCGTGTATTTTTGTTGTTTTTGTTTATACAAGGTGACCCGAAAAAACGGTCCCCAACTCTAATTAGGCCCCGTTTCTTAGTGTTTTGTCCGAATGAAATGAAACTTTGGTCATAACTAGTTTATTATATTCAAAACATCACATCAAAACACTAGGGTCTTTGGCCTTTTTCTCTCCGTTCTACAGCATATGTTCTAGATGGCCTCCATTTAGCTTTTTTTGGGGGGGTAACCCTGTACGTTTATCTTGTTTTTTTTCTTTATAAGTGCGTCTTTTGTTATAGATGTTTTTGTTTATACGCGTTTTTTAAAGATTTTGTTTATAGGGTTTTGTTGTCATTTGTTTATACTTGTTTTTTTATGATACGAGCATTTTAGTATTTTTTTATTTAGACGTTTTTTATTTGCTTATACGTGTTTTTTTTTGTTTTTTGTTTTTACGTGTTTTTTTGTTAGCTTTCCGTATAATTTCATATCGCTGTCAAGTCCAGTGTTCGTTGCATAATTCGTTTCGTCTTCCACTTTTCTTCTATCCTTGATTTATCATCCGTGTTGCTATACAAATAAAATCTCCGAAAGATAGGACACAAAGGACACGTTAGCTAAGGTTCTTCAAGCTTTTATTTGGGGAGAATTGACACTGGAGAGAGAGAGAGAGAGAGAGAGAGAGAGAGAGAGAGAGAGAGACTAATGTTATATTAATCATTATTCACATTATGAGCCGTGTCTCATTCGCATGCCTTCCCAATAATAAGTAAAGCGTGACGTAATTCTACAACAATCAATTCTGTTTTGTCTACCGTTTAAACGTAAAAGAATAACCACCAGTTTGGACGATACCTATAAATCTTTAATAATAGAAGATCCTTAGTGTCAGTGGAAAAAAGACTTGTTAAAATTAATTAAATCTAAAATTTTTAAAGTTTGTAATTCTTTTTTCTATCTTTCTATCTATCTATCTATCTCTGTCTCTCTCTCTCTATATATATCAAGCAACATATCTATCTATCTATCTATCTATCTATCTATCTATCTATAAATAAATCTATTTATCCATTTACTTATTTACTTATTCATTTATTTATCTATTTATAAATTTATTTATCTATTTTATTATCGATTTTTTAAAATAAGTTTTCTATTTTATCTGATTATTTATTCATCCACTTTTTATCGGTTCATTTATCTATAAATTTATCTATTTATTGATTTAAATGTATTTATTAATTTATTTAACTATTTATTTATGTTTTTATTTATCCTTTTAATTATTTATTTATTCGCATTCATTAATGTATTATCTATTCATCTGCTTATTTACTTATGCATTTAATAATCCATTGATTTATTTATCTATTGATTTATTTATCTATTGATTTTTTTATCTATTGATTTATTGATCTATTGATTTATTTATATATTGCTTTATTTATCTATTGATTTATCTACTTATTTATTCATATACGTATGTATTTATTGATCTATTTATTGATTTATCTATGTATCTATCTATCCATTTATCTATGTATGTATCTATTTATCTATGTATATATCTATTTATTTATCTATGTATGTATCTATTTATTTATTTATGTATATATCTATTTATTTATCTATGTATATATCTATTTATTTATCTATGTATCTATTTATTTATTTATTTATGTATATATATATTTATTTATCTTTGAATATATCTATTTATTTATCTATGAATATATCTATTTATTTATCTATGTATATATCTATTTATTTATTTATGTATATATCTATTTATTTATCTATGTATCTATTTATTTATCTATGTATCTATTTATTTATTTATTTATGTATATATCTATTTATTTATCTATGTATCTATTTATTTATTTATTTATGTATATATCTATTAATTTATCTATGTATATATCTATTTATTTATCTATGTATGTATCTATTTATTTATCTATGTATATATCTATTTATTTATCTATGTATATATCTATTTATTTATTTATGTATGCATCTATTTATTTATCTATGTATGTATCTATTTATTTATCTATGTATGTATCTATTTATTTATCTATGTATGTATCTATTTATTTATCTATGTATGTATCTATTTATTTATCTATGTATATATCTATTTATTTATCTATGGATATATCTATTTATTTATCTATGTATATATCTATTTATTTATTTATGTATGCATCTATTTATTTATCTATGTATATATCTATTTATTTATCTATGTATGTATCTATTTATTTATCAATGTATGTATCTATTTATTTATCTATGTATGTATCTATTTATTTATCTATGTATATATCTATTTATTTATCTATGTATATATCTATTTATTTATTTATGTATGCATCTATTTATTTATCTATGTATATATCTATTTATTTATCTATGTATGTATCTATTTATTTATCTATGTATGTATCTATTTATTTATCTATGTATATATCTATTTATTTATTTATGTATGCATCTATTTATTTATCTATGTATATATCTATTTATTTATCTATGTATGTATCTATTAATTTATCTATGTATGTATCTATTTATTTATCTATGTATATATCTATTTATTTATCTATGTATATATCTATTTATTTATCTATGTATATATCTATTTATTTATTTATGTATGCATCTATTTATTTATCTATGTATATATCTATTTATTTATCTATGTATATATCTATTTATTTATCTATGTATATATCTATTTATTTATCTATGTATATATCTATTTATTTATCTATGTATATATCTATTTATTTATCTATGTATATATCTATTTATTTATCTATGTATCTATCTATTTATTTATCTATGTATGTATCTATTTATTTATCTATGTATATATCTATTTATTAATCTATGTATATATCTATTTATTTATCTATGTATGTATCTATTTATTTATCTATGTATATATCTATTTATTTATCTATGTATATATCTATTTATTTATCTATGTATGTATCTATTTATTTATCTATGTATGTATCTATTTATTTATCTATGTATATATCTATTTATTTATGTATATATCTATTTATTTATCTATGTATGTATCTATTTATTTATCTACGTATATATCTATTTGTTTATCTATGTATGTATCTATTTATTTATCTATGTATGTATCTATTTATTTATCTATGTATATATCTATTTATTTATCTATGTATATATCTATTTATTTATCTATGTATATATCTATTTTTTTATCTATGTATATATCTATTTATTTATCTATGTATATGTATATTTATTTATCTATGTATGTATCTATTTATTTATCTATGTATGTATCTATTTATTTATCTATGTATGTATCTATTTATTTATCTATGTATATATCTATTTATTTATCTATGTATGTATCTATTTATTTATCTATGTATATATCTATTTATTTATCTATGTATCTATCTATTTATTTATCCGTGTATGTATATATCTATTTATTTGTCTATGTATGTATATATCTATTTATTTATCTATGTATATATCTATTTATTTATCTATGTATATATCTATTTATTTATCTATGTATATATCTATTTATTTATTTATGTATGTATCTATTTATTTATTTATGTATATATCTATTTATTTATCTATGTATATATCTATTTATTTATCTATGTATATATCTATTTATTTATTTATGTATGTATCTATTTATTTATCTATGTATGTATCTATTTATTTATCTATGTATGTATCTATTTATTTATCTATGTATATATCTATTTATTTATCTATGTATATATCTATTTATTTATCTATGTATGTATCTATTTATTTATTTATTTATGTATGTATCTATTTATTTATCTATGTATATATCTATTTATTTATTTATGTATATATCTATTTATTTATCTATGTATGTATCTATTTATTTATCTATGTATATATATATTTATTTATCTTTGTATATATCTATTTATTTATCTATGTATGTATCTATCTATTTATTTATTTATGTATGTATCTATTTATTTATTTATGTATGTATCTATTTATTTATCTTTGTATATATCTATTTATTTATCTATGTATATATCTATTTATTTATCTATGTATCTATTTATTTATTTATTTATTTATGTATGTATCCATTTATTTATCTATGTATGTATCTATTTATTTATTTATGTATATATCTATTTATTTATCTTTGTATGTATCTATTTATTTATCTATGTATGTATCTATTTATTAATCTATGTATATATCTATTTATTTATCTATGTATGTATCTATTTATTAATCTATGTATATATCTATTTATTTATCTATGTATATATCTATTTATTTATCTATGTATATATCTATTTATTTATCTATGTATCTATCTATTTATCTATGTATGTATCTATTTATTTATTTATATACCATCTATCTATCTATTTATCTATATAGTAATCTATTAATTTATCTATCTATTGATTTATTAATATATTTATTTATGTATGTATTTAATTATCTATCTATCTATCTATCTATCTATCTATCTATCTATCTATCTATCTATATATCTATCTATCTATCCTCCAATTTCCTTTAGGTATCCGTCTATTTATTGATCAAGCGATTTATCTAGAAATATATTTCATTGACAATGGTTTGATTCAATCTATCTATCTATCTATCTATCTATCTATCCATCTATCTATCAATCAATTTATTTATCCGTCCATTCATCTATGTATCGATTTATTTATACACTTATCTATTTCTACATCTATCTGTCTATCTATATACAGATATATCTCAATCTATTTACCTACTAATCTATCGATATATCTATTTATCTACCTATGTTTCGATTTATCATTCTAGCTACCTATCGATCGATCTACCTATGCCTCTATTGGTCTATCGATCTATCTATCAGTCTATTTATCTATTTATTCATCTATCGATCGATATGTCTACCTATCTATCGATCGGTCCTTTCATCCATCTATTAATCAATTCATCCGTCTGTTTATCTATTTTGCTTATCTATCTATCTATCTATCTATCTATCTATCTATCTATCTATCTATCTATTAATTTATCTCGAAATGGATTTCCTTGACTCTGGCTTGGACTCCATTTTCGCTATTGTTATTCCTTGCAGTGATTAACATTTCGTTATGTTTATTCCATTCAAGCTAATGAATTCTCCTATCAGAAAGATAACACTATATTTTTCAACCTTTTATTCTACAAAGCCCAAAGATGTTTCCTCGCATCACCATTTATCAAGGCCCAGTGGCCACTCGGGGATAAGGTTTAAAGAGTGTACAGTAGTCAATTGGACAATACAGTAATTATCAGTAATGGAGATTCAGTAAATTTGTTAACTTTAGCGGAACGGCTTATCAAGAACTTGTTTACATTAGACTTGAAAACCATATTGTTGTCAGCTGGAAAGCAGGAAAACAGAAGACAGTTCCACAGGCGTGCAGTTCTAAGAAAGAAGCTTTGTTCATGGTATTTACGTTTAGGTTTAGGCACAGATAAAGAGTGAAGGGAATTATTGATAATGTTTTTAGCTAGACGAGTGTTTCTTGTGAAGGCTTGGCAATGGACTACCATAGATTGAAGCTCAGTCGAGCACTTGCCATGAAAATAAGGATAAAGCAAGGACAAACCTCGCAACATCTCTTCTGTGAGATAGACATTGCAGGGAAGAGGAAAGGGCATTTCCTACGAGGCTACGAAGTCTATTTTGAACTCTATCAAGGCAGGATAAGTGCTTTCTAGCAGCTCTTGCCCAGATGTTGCAACAGTACGCCATCCTTTAGATTACAGAAATAAAACGATATTGAGATTACTTAGTACTTGTGTTAGATTATGCCAGAGCGACACCGTTACCTTACTGATAGTCGATTTTCCTAAATCGACTGTTATTATTAAAAGTTAAAATATTAACTAAAGGACATTATTATTTGTCGGTACGCAGAATTAGTCGTGTAAAAAGACAAATATGTTTAAAGGTCTTGGAATTTGGAATGGGGAGTAGGACAATAGACCAAAAGAGCAGGAATGCGACCTTGAAAATTGAATGTTAAAATAGGTTAAAAACTATCAAGCTACTACCATCTCAACTTGGCATTTTTGGTCAAGATCAAAGTGTAGTATCTGTTCCGGCAGATACTGCAAGCAAAGATCATATGTGGGGGCGACCCCACATATAAGACCTTGATCAATGTAGGGACAACCCTTCATACCAATTGTCACTAACCAGCTCCCCTACTCCCCGGGGAGTTGGTCCCCATTTCCCCTTCACTCCTCACATTAAAAATCGGCCTTGTGCCTAATTTGCTCGGTGGGGGAGAAAATAAATCCCTCAAAGTGTAGTATCTGTTCCGACAGATACTGCAAGCAAAGACCAGATGTGGGGGCAACCCCACATGCCTGACCTTTAACTAGCTCCCATTTCCCACCTCTCGGGAGCTGGTCCCCCTTTTTCCCTTCCCCCTCCCTTCACTCCTCATATTAAAAATTGGCCTTGTTCCTAATTTGCTCGGTGGGAGAGAAAATAAATACCTACTGCAAGCAAAGACCATATGTGGGGGTAACCCCACATATAAGACCTTGGTCAATGTAGGGGCAACCCTTCATACCAATTGTCACTATCCAGCTCCCCTACTCCCCGGGGAGTTGGTCCCCATTTCCCCTTCACTCCTCACTTTAAAAATCGGCCTTGTGCCTAATTTGCTTAGTGGGGGAGCAAATAAATACCTCAAAGTTTAGTATCTGTTCTTCAGATGCTGCATTTCAATTTCTTGTTCTCTTTCAGTGGAGGATCAGTCCTTCACGACTGAGACAATTTTTTTTATTTTTGTACCTTTTCTCCACGTTAAAAAATGACCCTGGTGTCCAACTCTGTCGCGTGGAGAGGCATAGTAAATAGGTACTACTATATATATGCGCATATGAAACTACAGTTCAGTATATTGTAGACTAAGTCACTAGAGGAAGGTATTTAAGGCTTCTTTACGATGCACTGCGGTGGGTCCCTGACTAGAGTAGGCAATAAATCAATTCGACTGAAAAATGGGCGATTTCACCGATTTCGATGACATTAAAAATATTGGAAGTGTGGAGCACTCGTTGACCCTCATTCAATCTCTGGCAACGCCCGGTATCCCTGCTGACATATATATATATATATATATATATATATATATATATATATATATATATATATATATATATATACTAGCACTTGCGCCCGGCTTTGTTCGGGCCCTATGTACCGTTCATAAGGTTATGTGCATATGTATATATTAAAAAGTGTTAATATGTAAAATAATGCCGTTCTGTATAATATTCTTCCTTAACTACCATAGATTAAAGACAGACAGACATTTTCACTTTTATAGATCGATAGATAAATAGATAGATTGGATGCAATATATAGTAAGGATTTAAAAAGTATAAAAAAAATACTCATGCGCCACCATCGAGAATCGAAACCAAAACATTCAGCTTACGATTTATTTTTCCTCTGCCGCAAATGACTGAGCTATGAAAACATGTTCACCGCACGGCTAAAAATTAAAACATGAACCAATAGCTACTATTTTATGCATTTATATATATTGCATTGATAAATTAACGCAATGAGTAACAATTCAGCTGGTAAATCGACTTCCCCTATTAATTGGGTGGACTACAGGATACCAGATGAGTATGACTTTAACTGTGACTCATAAACCTTAATCTGATGGAAACAGTCTCGACAACTCGTTTTTTTTTGTTTCCATTAACACGTGTTGTATAAATCCCCTTCACATAATAATAATACACTATGTTCGACCTTCACCTGGCAAATTTATTTTTTTTTAATTTTCACAACATTTGTACCGATTTTTTTTCGAGCTAAAACCCAAATATAAAGTTTTGCATGGATTCAAATAACTTATGTATGAAGTTTCATGTCTGTTGACCAAAAACTCTAGAAGGAGTTTGGTAGACAAAATTTATTAAACAAAAATATATACGTATACATAAATATATTTGGAAACAATTTTGTGTTTACTATAAACTTTTTACGCAAATATTATGCAAGTATAAATCATGTACAATATCTGCATGAATATAATTACACGTAATAGTTAACTGAAAGATGATTATCCCATCAGAAAACTGAAGCAACTAATAGGGAATTAATTAAAATGAATGTTTAAAGAATATGCTAATTAGCTAGATCTTCTGCTAGTGAATGCAATTCCACAACCCATTAAAATAAATAAATAAATAAATAGAATAAATAAATAAAATAAAAAAATTGTATTTTCTTCGGGCCAGGATCAAAGTGTAGTATCTATTCCGGCAAATACTGCAAGCAAAGACCATATGTGGGGGCGATCCCACATATAAGACCTTGGTCAATGTAGGGAAACCCTTCATACCAATTGTCACTATCCAGCTCCCCTACTCCCTGGGGAGTTGGTCCCCATTTCCCCTTCACTCCTCACATTAAAAATCGGCCTCGTGCCTAATTTGCTCGGTGGGGAAGCAAATAAATACCTTACCTTTTGTTCTGTTGTTCTTGGCCTTCGGGCCAAGATCAAAGTGTAGTATCTGTCCGGCAGATACTGCAAGCAAGGACCATATGTGGGGGCGGCCCCACATATAAGTTATTGGTCAATGTAAGGGAAACCCATTGTACGAATTGTTACTATCCAGCTCCCCTACTCCACAGGAGGCTGGTCCCCATTTCTCCTTCACTCTCCACATTAAAAAACGGCCTTGTGCCTAATTTGCTCAGTGGGGAAGCAAATAAATACACTGTTGTTCTTGGCCTTCAGGTCGGGATAAAAGTGTAGTATCTGTTCTGCAGATGCTGCACTTAAGGTAATTTGTCCCGGTCAATGGAGGGGAAACAAAAATTATTGTTTTTGGTCCCAACCAGAGTGCTCATTTTGCCTTTTTTTCGGGGAGCTGGTTTAACCCCACATTAAAAACGACCATGTGTCACATTTTGCTTTGGTGGGAAAGCAAATAAATATTAATAGAAAAGAGGGCTTTTAATATGAATATCAATACACACAAAAGAAAAAGGAATTTATAGGAGTATATACAGGGTGATCCCCCCCCAAAAAATAGAAAGTATATCTAGAACATATGCTGTAGAACGGAGAAAAAAGGGCCAAAGACCCTTGTGTTTTGATGTGATGTTTTGAATATAATAATCTAGTTATGACCAACGTTTCATTTCATTCGGACAAAACACTAAGAAACGGGGCCTAATTATTTACTTGCCTCCGCACGAAGGCAAACTTAGATATAAGGTTGGTTTTTAACGTGGGGAAAATCCAGCTCCCCAAACAGGAGTATTCTGGAAAGGAACAAATCTCTATAAATCCCTCGACACTAGAGCACAAGTATATGTATTTGGTGACTTCAATGTCCACCACAGCAACTGGCTTGGATTTTCTACTCACACAGACGCAGCTGGTACCACAACACGTAACTTCTCTATATCTCATTCCCTATCACAGATGGTTAAGTTTCCAACCCGTTTCCCAGACCATCAAGAACAACATGCATCGCTTCAAGATCTGTTTCTGACCACAATTCCCGATGACTGTGTAACGAATGCCCACAGCCCTCTTGGGAACGCCGATCATGCAGTGGTAATGGTTGAAATAGCCTTAAACTCTAGACCCAAAACTGAAGAGCCACTGTTCAAAATAACGAGATATTATAAAAAGGCTGACTGGGAAGCCATCAGGGACCTTATAAGGGACGCTCAATGGCAAAATACCTTTTCACTTTCTGCTGAACATTGCGCAAATGAGACCACTGAATGGTTCAAAACAGCAATTGAAGCACATGTTCCCACACGCAAATTCTATAGCAAACCCCACTCTCCTCAATAGTTCTCTTCAATTTGTGCAGCTGCCATAGCGCAAAGGCAGCATGCGCCCCGCAAATTTAACCGACATAAGTCCAGTTCAAACAGACAGAAGTACATAGAAGTCAGAAATAACTGTAAGAAAGAAATAGCGACAGCTAAGAGAGAATTTACTGAAACCACCCAAAAACGCATAGAAGCACAGAAATTAGGAACCCGAGACTTCTGGAAAATCTACAGCAGTGTAGTAAATAATGGGTAATCAACAATCCCCCCACTATCGAACAATCGTGAGGTTGTTTTCTCAGCAACTGAAAGGTTAACATGCTTGCCAGACGGTTTGCCTCCAACTCCACACTGAACCCTGCTAACCACCCCCTCCCTGACTTTCCTTTGCGGACAGATGCTACACTAGACGATCTGAAAATCACCCTGGCTCAGGTGCATGCTATCATAAGAAAGCTTGACACTGAAAAAGCATGTGGACCTGATCTCATCCCGGCTGTGCTATTAAAAAAGATAAACTTCTGACTAAAAAAGTGCGCCGCCGAAGTAGCTCCAGTTCTCTCCAAACTTTACAACAAATGCCTTAATGAATCTGGCTTTCCTGCCTGCTTGGAAACTGCTTCTGTAGTGCCAGTTTTCAAGAATTCTGGCGAAAGAACTGACCCAGTAAATTATCGCCCCATTAGCCTCCTCCCAATTTCCACCAAAATATTTGAGACAATAATTAACCAAGCTCTAGTCCATCATCTTACAGATGCTAAACTTCTGATCAACCAACAATATGGATTTAGGCAAGCCCGTTCCACAGCAGACATCCTAACTGTAATCTCAGAACGTATATACCAGTCACTGGACAAAGCGGTGGAAGGTAGAGCGGTAGCTCTAGCTATATCTAAGTCTTTTGACAGGGTATAGCATGAGGGTCTTCTCAAGAAAATCAGATCATACGGCATCACTGGAAGAATACATATAATTAGATCCTTCTTAGATAAGAGAAAAATCTAGGTTGTCCTTGACGGTCGTACATCTAAACAATATGATATAAATGCGGGAGTGCCTCAGGGGTCTATCCTTGGACCTCTGCTATTCCTAATATTCATAAATGACCGCCCTGACAAAATTGTCTGTGAGATGGGTATGTATGCTGACGACACCACGCTCTATAACAGACACGACAGGAAAACAAATGAACACATATCTAAAGAAATGGCAGAAACACTAGCGGAAGACCTCCGATCCGTAGTGGAATGGGAACAAAAATGGATGGTCACCGTCAATGCTGTTAATACTAATCTTGTTTCCTTCAATAATTACAAGAAACCCTCCCTACCGCCAAGAGCAATGGCAAAAGACTCTTTATCTGAAAGTACATATTTTAAACTCCTCGGCCTAACGTTCAAATGAAACATGAGTTGGAACAATTACATTGAGAACATTGCCAGGACCGCTGCGAAGAAGGTGGGTTCTCTCTACCGTGCTAGAAAGCTATTAACGCCGGAAAGTATCCTATACCTCTATAAGGCCACCATTCGCCCATGTATGGAGTATTGTTGTCATATTTGGGCTGGTGCATCTGCTACTAGTTTCTCGCTCCTAGACAAGGTTCAAAAGAGAGTTGCCAATTTGATAGGTCCTGAACTGTCAGCTAAACTTCAGCCTCTGAATCCCTCTGTCTGTTCTGCAAGTACTTTAACGGTGAATGCTCTGACGAACTGCAAGCACTTGTGCCCCCTCGACGTATATATCCCCAACAAACCCGACAAGCAGCTAAATTCCACCTCTTCACAGTAAAAATCCCTAGATGCAAGAGAGCTTTCTACTCCAGTATTTTCTTCCCCAGAACAGCTAGACTTTGGAATTCCCTTCCGGGTCCCTGCTTCTCCGACTGTACTGACATGCAGAAGTTCAAGTGCAACGTGAACCGACATCTTGCTGCCCAACTGCCTACACAGTACCCCTGATGCTTATGTCCCTGATAATAGGCCCCTAAAACAAAGTGGCAATGTGCCTTGTTTGGAGTGAAAATGTAATTAAAAAAAAGAAGTAAGTAGTAGGCATTCGTTCGATACACAATTAGGAATTTATAGGGATTAATAGGAATTTATAGGGATTAATAGGGATTAATAGTGATTAGTATATAATGCAAAAATTAGCATAAATTTAACCATATCTCATCATCATTTTGGCATAAAGCACTCATTCTAAGTCCACAGGCTACTAGACGTTATGTCCGTGTTTTAAGGCTAAAAGTCTAGCTATATAGATATTATAAGCCTAATAAGAATGATTTTATTATTTTTCCATCCTATAATATTCCTATAATATTACTATAATATTTCGTGCAGTTATAAAATGCTTTTCATTGAAGTCTTTTGTTTGAATGAAATGCCTTCTAACCAACGCCCTCTACATCGCTGAAATGTCGTCTGCTTTAATCAATTGGGTTCTTTTTTGTAATGCGAGACGTCTGTGACGCACGTGATAGCCTTCATTCAAAGCAGCTTTAAAAAGATTTTTCCTTCTTCTATTCCTCCCCCTTTCCGTTCCTCTTCCGTTTTCCACAATCTCTATCTGTCTATGAGATTTTAGAAGTTTTTTTTTCGCACTGGCGAAATTACTTATTCTTTATAAGGGAGTCACAACTTATCAAGGTCCGAAGGCCACTCGAGGATAAGGATTACTAAGTGTACAGTTATTGGTGAGAAAACAGCATAATAATCGGTAGTGGTATACATTGGGTATAATTTTATTATTTAAGAACTTCTTTACATTGGTCTTGAAAACAACCATGTTGTAGTCAGCTCGGAAGCAGACACGCACTACTGATTTCTACAGGTGAGCAGTTCCAGGAAAGCTTTGTTCATGGGATTTACATTTTGATTTAGGCGAATATAGGGAAATTGTTTATAGTGGTTGTAGTTAAACGAGGGCGAGTTGGAAAGGTTTTGCAGAAGTGGGCATACATTGAAGCTCAGTCGAGGTACCTTGTGATGTGGATTACTCAAAATACAGATTGGATCCCATTAACTCACTGCTACAAAGACATTCACTTCGGATTTTACTATGCAATTTGGATGTGAATTTCTATATCCTTTTCATTAACTTACTCTATGATATGTAAATGCTTAAAAAACTTTTAATTGTGATTTTCCATGTCTCACTGGTTTTAGCAAATAAGGTGTAAACCATTATAATTATTTGCTAATATTTTCTCCCTTGAAGAGATGGCAGACATAGGATAAGGAGTTATAATATTTAAAATGTAGTCTTTGTTTTATATAGACTAATAAAAATATTTTTGATTTGAAATTTAACCATTTCACATCATAAATTTTAAAATTTATTGAATGACTAAAATATCAGTGTGTCAAGTTATTAACGAGGTTTAGAAAAACACAATATGCCCATAACTTGTTTATTGAAATAATTTGCGAATATTAAATTAACCAGGAAAATTGGCGTCCACTTGCATAGAGACGTCGCTTCATGATACTCAAAAGGTTCTCAATTGGGTTCAAATCTGGTGAATTCGCAGGCCACTCCATTTTCCGTAGCTCAGAGAACCCCAGTTGTTTCAAATACTCTTTGCTTTTGTTTGCTGCATGCGAGGGAGCATTATCATGCATAATAATAATGGTTCTTCTGAACGTCAACCTTTGCTTCTTCAGCCATGGTTCAAAGTGCTACTTCAGAAAAGTTATGTAAGCATTTGACGTCATTTTTACGCCTTCTGAGACTCTCCATGGACTAACTAAAGTACCTCCGATAATCCCAGCCCAAATCATCATCCCACCACCGCCTTGTTGGCGCCTTAAACGCTGATGACGATGTCGTCCATCCAGGACCCACCCCATGCTCAAGCCATCTGGGCCATCAAGAGTGATACGCACCTCATCCATGAACAAATCTTTGGAAAAATCCGTTTTCATGTTGTCCTCCGCCCATTTCAATCAGTTTTGTATGTAATGTTGCTTTAATTGAGGCTTTGTCACAGGCTTAACAGACTTTGTCTCTTCTTTCAGAAGGCAACCTCGAGTACTTTTTGAGACATTATTTCAATCTGATTCGGTCAAAGACTTCTCGACTTGTCTGCCCAGGTTTCTTAATTTAATCTGGAGTAGAGAACGGCGTGAAACAACTCTAGGTTTACTTTTATCAGCTCTCACATCTCATTTTCGATATTTCGAGGGTAGTTTTACCTTTTGCAAGCTGTTCTGTAATAGTAATTTTTTCAGAACTACTAAAACCACCTTTACGACCCATTTTATTGACGAAACAAACTGCGTTGTTAATAATTTGACACATCTCAAATACCGTAGATTCAGCAATTACGATGACAAAGTGTTTACATTTTGCAGAATAATACGAAAATTTCACGGTACGCACAGCTCAGCATTGCCAACGTTTCCGACGCTTTTGATACGAAACTACCAGAAAGTCTCTGAAACTGGTAAAAAAATGTTATCTCGTTAATAATTTGACACGCATTATATATATATATATATATATAGCAATTTATAAAATATATATGGCGATTAAGCTACACTGAATATTCGGCGTTTCATCCACTCTAGGATTCCTCAGGCTTATGCGCGAATTCTGTGGTTGTTTCTCGTTTTTATATGGTCCTCTTCTATTGAGGATTTAGTTAGCCAATCAGCTTTCTAGTATCCACCGCGTCTCTTCCTATCAGCCAATGGGCATGCATTTTATCGGACATAGGATCTGTTTTAAAACTAGGTTAGTGTTTTTTTTATTGTTAGTTTATATATAAATATATATATGTGTGCATACACATATGCACATATATATGCATATATATATACATACGTATATGTGTGATCGTTTATGTATATTCATGTTTATTTAATTTATTTATTTGTTTATTTTCTATTGTTTTTGTTAATTTTAAAACTATTTTGTATCGCTATCCTAGAGTAAATTTTATTTTGTGAACACAGCTGTTTGCTGTTTCTCTTCTACAGTTTAATAGATGTTAAACTGTAGAAGAGAAATAGCACTTTTGAAGTAAATACTTAAAGTTTACGCTTAAATCTATACTTTCGTATATTAATTTTATGTGAGTAAATTATATATATATATATATATATATATATATATATATATATATAATGAAAGGTGTGGAATAAAAGTTATAACTTTATTATATCATCAGAACAATAAGGAAAAGTTACAGAGAAATTTAAGGAAAAACCTCTTTAGGCTATGGCATTTCAAAGCTAAATGCTTCTCATCAGAAGTGTTTGTAGTGTTAAGCTTTTCTTTTCTTGATTTCACGTGTGAGTGTGCAGGGTTGTTGGGTCCCAACTCCGGTGGATCTAAGAAAATGGTAAAAGTAAGAGATCCATGTTTATAGTAATCCGTGTGTATATTGTTGGAGATTAAAAATGATCCAAAAATATAAATATATTTGTAGATCGGCACAAATAAAAAAGTACAATCTGTAAGTTTATGCAAAAAGAAAGCGATTTTGAAGAATGAGTGGAGAAAGTTATCACGCATAGATTCAAAGGTGAGGGTGGGTATTTCGCCAACGTCAAGGCAGTTCAACGCTGTGGAATAAAGAGGCATGATGATCTGGTTGTCATGACAACATATCGTTGTAAAAATAGTAATTAGGACAGTGGAAGAGGCGAGGTTGAATAGGTGAGTGGTTATAGGCAGTGTTAACAAGGATGAATCCTAAATATTAAAAAGAAAGGGGCTTTTGAAAAGAATTTGGGGACTTATTGTGAGAAAGAATTTATCGAGAGTTATAGTGGATTGTGGGGATTGAGGAAATAATAAATGGTAATTAGAGGAAGAAGCGGGAAGAGGCTGGTGTTTGCAGACTCTGTCATAGTGCATCCATTAGAAAGAACAGAAGAAATGAAAAGAATTTTTTTTTTAAACAGAGATCACCACTTATCAAGGCCCGGAAGTCACTCAGGGATAAGGGTTATTGCAAGTACATTACGTTAGTGTGGAGATTTGATGAAGTGTTTACTTAAGGGGCGGTTCATTAGGAATTTGTTAACACTGGACTTGAAGATATCCAAGTTGAAGTACGGTGGGAAGCAGGCAGACGGAACAGAGTTCCACAGGCGTGCAGTTCTAAGCAAGAAGCTTTGTTTATGGAATCCACGTTTTGATTTAGGCACAGATAAAGAGTGGGGGACATTTTTCACAGTGGATTCGGCTAGACGGGTGTTTTTCGTGAAAGATTGGCGAGGGGGGACCAGAGATTGGAGTTCAGACGAGCACCTGCCATGGAAATAACGATAAAACAAGGATAGGCTCGCAACGTCTCTTCTGTGGGAGAGAGGTTGCAGGGTAGAGAAAAGGGCATCCCCCACTAAGCCACGAAGTCTATTTTGTACTCTGTCAAGGCAGGATAGGCTGTTTTTAGCAGCTCCTGCCCAGATATGGCAACAGTATTCCATCCTTGGACGTACTTGGCTTTTATATAGATAGAGAATTGCATCAGTAGTGAGATATATTCTAGAATTATGCTCGAAATGTATGTATACCTATGCATAAGCACACTCAAAAGCCCACACGAATACAAGCATTAGAGCGCATATACACGTGAAAGCATAGGTGCTCAAGTCTTCATAAACACAGAAGATAAATACATGTACATATGCATAAGCATTCTAGCAGAGTCTGCGGGGGAGAAGGGGGATGACCAGCTTATCAATGGGGAGAGGGGAAAGGATAGGGATTATAATAAAATAATGGGGCAACATAACTTGTTGAGGAAGTGAAAAGGAGAAATCTGTAATTGATGGAAATCAGATTTTCAGAGAAATTATTTAAAGTTAAGTAATTTCAAATTTACCATATTTTAAGCCATCTCTGAACGCATATACCATGCACTAGATAAGGCGGATGAAGCCAGAGTTGTAGCCCTCGATATATTCAAGGCCTTTGAAAAAGTCTGGAATGAAGGGCTGCTAATGAAAATCAAATCATATGGCATAACTGGATGCGAATATTAAATATAATTAGATCTTTCGTAGAAAATAGGGCCATCCAGGTTGTCATTGATAGGCGTTTATCCAAGCAACATAACATTAATGCAGGAGTGCTTCAGGGGTCGGTCCTTGGGCCACTATTATTCCTGATATTCATCAATGACCTCCTCGATAATATTGAGTTCGAGATGGGTATATTTGCTGATGATACAACGCTCTATAAAATGCATGAAGAAAGAACGGATGTACACAAATCCATGACAATCCTTAGAAAATGACCTCTAAACCGTAGTTGAATGTGGACGTAAATGATGGTGACATTTAATGCTAGTAAGACTAAGCTGCTCTCCTTTAACAGTAAAAAGACGCCTCTCCAACCACTGATATTCATGACAAATAACACCCTACCTGAGAATTCTTCCTTCAAACTCCTAGACTTAACATTCACAGAGAATATCAGCTGGAACAAATACATTGAGGACATTGCAAAGACTACGACAAGGAAGGTGGGATCCCTCTATCGTGCTAGAAAACTGCTCACACTTGCGAGTATTCTGTACTTCTTTAAGGCCAACATTCGTTATTGCAACATCTTGGTTGGTGCATCTACAACTAGTCTCTCCCTCTTGGATAGAGTCCAAAAAAGGTCTGCTATCTGATAGGCTCCACTTTGTCAACTAAGCTCCAATTTCTGTCCCATCACCGCAATGTTGCATCCCTGTGCGTGTTTTACGATTATTTTAATGGAATGTGCTCTGATGAATTCATTGCATTTGTACCCCTATGACGTACATATGCCCAACAAACCTGCTTAGCAAGAAAATCACACCCCTTCACTAAGGTCCCTAAATATTAAAAAGTTTTCTACTCAAATAACTTCTTCCCTAGAACAGTTATATTTTGGATTTTTTTCGCTGCTGCCTGCTTTCCAAACTGTACTGATATGCAGAAGTGCAAATGCAACGTAAGCCAGCATCTTTTTTAGGTATTGTCCCAATTAATTGCCCCTTACATCCAAGTGGCAGTATGCCTTATTTAGGGTGAAGGTGAATAATAAAAAAAAATGTCGCTTTTAGAATTTACTATATTAAATGAAACGGAAATGGGGGAAGTAATTACTGTTTTTGCTTCAAATGTGCAGAGGTGATACGACTTAGAGCCTGGAGATGTAAGACTTCACTTTTTTTTAGGATAGTCTATTTAATTGAAAAAGGAGGTTTATTAGATTTAAGGTTTTTAATTAAAGTAGTTAGATAAGTTCATTTCTTATTATTAGGGGTTTGGTTGTTAAAGGAAGAAGTGTGGTGAGATATTTTGATCTTAATTAGAGTTGAAGTAACGCCGACATAAGTATTCTATGGAATGCTCGGGGCCTCTTATTGGTTTGTTCGGGTTTGAGGTAGGGGGATGGTCTAAATTTTGTTTTTGTGGTGAGTGTGTGTCAGATTAATATGTTAAATATATATATATATATATATATATATATATAAATTTAGGAATTTAAAATTTGTGATTTGAAAAAGTTAAATTTCAAATATAGAAATTTTATTGTATGCAAGACAAAGAATACAGTATAGTAAAATATATTTCCTTAACCCATGAGTTTTCGAAGTTTATACATCTCCTCGGAGGAAAATATTAGCAAATATTATAAAAGGTTTGCACCTAATTTGCTAAAGGTAATAAACATAGACAATTAAATAAAATGTTTTTAAAGTTTTTAAATCATTTTAGCTACATAGAATAAGGGAAATTGGATATTGGATTATTATTTATTTGCTCTATCTAGTATATTGAGCAATTTTATTTAGCTGGGATATTCTTATATAAAATATTACATCCAATAATATTTTGTAAGACCGATAATCACTGGATTTGCACACCAGTAAATTTATTGTATTTCATTATTCTGAATTATATATTTATATATAATTGTGTGTGTTTGTGTGTATGTATGTGTGTGTTGGGGTGGAGAGGGCTCCCGTAAGCCGTGGTGAAGGCAACCGTTATATGAGAAGCAAATCTATGATAAAAAAAACATAAAGCGGGAGACCAGTACCCGCGATAAGCTGGTCTGCAGTTAAACTTGTTGCTGGTTATCTTGCTCTTGCTTGTTGCTGGATCTCAACATTTTGAACCGAGAGAAAGACTTAGCTGTCATACAAAGTTAAGACTCTGTAACATCATCTGTGTATAGATACTTCCTCAGGCATTTTCTATAAAAATGGTTCCGTGGCGAAGGAAAAGTTATGACGCGTGGAGGTTTGAAATGCTGGATACATGTAACAATTGATCTCAATGATCGTCTTCAATGTCATGCCGGCTTAAGCGTGTGAATTCACCGGTAGGACTGAAAAAAAGTCAATCATATATATATATATATATATATATATATATATATATATATATATATATATATATATATATATAAAATAAAAATTACAATTAAATTTATCAAAATGATCCAAGATGGTAAAATTAAAGTATATTATAAATATTAAAGAATTAATATTTATAAAGTTATCTCAGCCAGATGTAAAAGCTCGATAAAACCAAATAGGAGATAGAGCTTATAATACGAGCAAACAGTTAATAAAACATGTTAAAAACACTTTGAAATTTTTGATTTTACCGTCACTTGATCATTTATCTTCCACCAGACTATCCATTCACGTGTAATCACCTTTTTCTTCACCATATTCCCTCTGCTTCACTTTTTTTGTTTTCAAGTAAGATCTTTGACTTACTTGTTGTTTCATCAAATACTTTTGCATGCAAAATCCGATCTCGCATTTTGCTAATTCCTACCCTCTGATGAGAAGGAAAGTATTTCTTCGAAACTCCGCGGATTAAGGACTATCCACTTATCTAGTGTTTCCTTTTCAGATTAAATATGTTTTTAACTCATTTCAAAGTGTTTTTTAACATATTTCATCAACTGTTTGCTCGTATATATATATATATATATATATATATATATATATATATATATATATATATATATATATATATATATATATATTCCATGATTCTTTGGGATACAGAATTTAAATATCGCAATCCTGAAAGGAAGACTTTTATAATTCATGACTAAAAACATTTTAAAATAAAGTAAACGGCGCGAAGAGGAGAACAGAAGAAGAAAAGTGGGGGAGTCAGTTGATCGGTTTCGCCCTCGCTGGATTTTTGTTTAAAAAAAGGAGGGGGAATCGAAAAATCAGAAATATGTACAATTTAAAATAAAATCACGTTGCGTTATGTGTGGAGGAAAAAAAAAAGAAAAAAAATGAGGGAAAGCGATTAAAATAAAGCAACTTTATATTACTAGAAGATTCTAGAGACTCGCACTCAAACCCAAGAGATATTCCCTTTGTTTACAGAAAGAAGGCCTGAACGCGAACAGTCTCCAAAATCTTTAAATGTAATAATGAGTGAGCACGACTCTTGACTGAAAATGAGTTCATGCTAAAGGTATATATATATATGTGTGTGTGTGTGTGTGTGTGTGTGTGTGTGTGTGTGTGTGTGTGTGTGCGTGTGTGTGTGTGTGTGTGTGTGTGTGTGTGTGGGTGTGTGTAAGCAAATCCTTGTTAAGCCGCCCTTTTAGTAAAATTCTTCCGATTTCACTGATTGTCGCCAATTCCTAAAAGTGTCTCTCGTCGCCATCTCTAACCCTAAAGTGACTTTTGGGGTACAAAAAGATAAAAATCAATACAACATCCACGTGCGCATTTCAATATAGAAAACTCGAAACAATTTCAAATAATTACTTTATGAGCTTTATTATTACACCACCATTCGATCTCGTTATCAGTTTTGACTAGAGTTTGATAACGGCGTTTACAATGATTGATAGACGCATGTATGGAAGCACATACGTGAATAAAAGTTCCGTCATCGCGAAACAATTCAATTAACAACTTTACGTGATTGATACGTTTTTTTTTTGTCTCACAATAAAAAGAGAAAATAAAAAGGAAAACAGTCAATAAAAATAACAATTTTTTTTTGTCATCATCAGCAGCAAATAATTTTCTTCATTTATTTTTTCTTTCACATTCGGCGGAAGAAATCAAAAGCCGGAATCAAAAAATGCGGAGTTGTGCACCATTCTTCAAGAATTCCAGATTTTGTCATATTTTTTTTTATCATGATAAAGAAATTCTTTAAATGTTTGTCGTCTTTAAAAATACATATTAAAAAAAAAATGATTTAACCATAATATCAAAGACAGCGTTTCGGATTTTTTTTTTTTTTGGATGAGGATTGTATTATTTGGATTATTCGGACTATCATTCTCATTTCGATTATTATTTTCACAACGTTTTGCTCAATCTAACCTCCATTTTATTTTCAGAGTAAAATAATAGTTTCGAACTGTTTTAGATGAGGGTTGATAATTTCCATTATTTGGATTATTCAGACTAGTTTTTCACATTTTCCTGTTATTTTCCACACTATTTCGACCGATGTAATTTAGGACCTTCTTCAGAGATATCTTTTTGAACTATAAAAAAATTCATGTCGAAATGGGTAACCACCTGGTCTCATGACATAAGGATTAACAGCGTTGGTTTACAATATATTTGAAGTAACAATCTCTAAGTTTTATCTTTTCAAAAGTCGATAATACTTGAGAATAACATGGAGGTGACTGTGACTAATTGGTTAACGACACGGACTGAAAAACTAGGTATGCCAACATCGTTTCTACATAAACCCTTTTATCAAACCCGCATTTGACCTTGCGTCTCACCTCACAGAGATAAAGTAAAAAATATAACTAACAATAACACGAAAAACATTAACATTTTTATCTCATGATAGCTGTTGAACGAGAACAATCTACCCCCCCGAGCATTAAATAAAAGGTTTACGTCGATTGTAAATCAGATAGAGGTTTTCGAGTTCGACATAAAGATTGCAAAGTTCTAAGAGATGTAACCGAGAAGAGCGGAGGTTACATCGGCAGAAATGTTGGGAACAGAACAACCAAAATAAGGATAGTAGTCCGAAGAATCCAAGCGAAGACAATGTGTAAGAAAATTATGAAAATTCATTTCAGGTCTACTCCACAATATTACGTTTTGATATTTTTTTGTTTTAATGTTGCTAATTTAAAAAAACATGGTTAAAAAGAAAGTTGATTCACTTGTTACTTTAAACTCTGGGTACTCATGCACTTATTGATCCGTGCTGAAATAATAACGTTATTATTTAAAAAGCCATTCTTAACATGGGGAGGGGGTTTTCTTCCTATTCTGTACTTTAACCTTACAAATGAATAAAAAACATATCATAAAACTTTAATTCAACTTGGACGTACGATTTAAAAAATAGCGCGGATCAGTAAGTGCATTAGCACCGAAATCTGAATGAATATTTGGTTTATTCTGTTTCTTAAAAAAAAAAAAAAATACTAAATCAAATTCCATTTCAATTTTTATGAACAAGTTTTTTTTTTTTTGCGTTATAGCTTCAGTGTCGGGTTGTGACTATCCACATTATGTCCGACTATTTTATAAGCATTTTAGTCAACTATTTGTTGCGCTCGAAAATTTAAACAACAAATGATTACAAAATTTCCTATAGGTTTTTGAGTTCGATTTCTAAAGATTTCCAAAGTTCTAAAAGATATAACCTAAAAAAAAAAAAAATGTCGGATGTTAGATTGGGGAAAACCTTTTGAAAATAACCAAACGAGAATTGTAGTCTGAATAACCAAACGAAAACAATGTCTAGGAAAATAACATTTCTTTGTAATTTTGATATTTTCGTTTTTTTTTCTTAATATTGCTAATTTTTTTTTTTAATATTGCTAATTTTTTAAAATTTGATTTTGCAGCATTAATGCAACGTTTCTTTTTGTTGTCCTTTTTTTTCTAAATCAAAATTTTGATTCGTCTGAACGACATTTTTTTTTCGTTATAGCTTCAGTGTAAAACTGCGATTATTCGTACTCCCGCCTTTTTTAAAACAATTCTATTTAACTTCTTGCTGCAAATTGAGCATTTTACAACTGCAGTCAATTTCATATGGCTATGGTTGTTAATGGCCTCCTTCCACTCTTTAGAGACAATGGATGCCTCCTGTAATGTAACGTAGTCGTTACATGTCAACATTCGGGACCCACACATTGTATGCAGACAGTCGCAGGCAACCAAGGATAAGAACAGAATTCCACCCAGTCTTTGTTTCAATGAAACAACAGACATTTATTTACAACTACTTCCAGGATGCCGTCTTGTCTCTTGTTCACAAGTCTTCTCGTACTCTAATATGTTAATAAAACTCTGCCGGGTCGAACACGTGATACTCTGTCTTGGTCCGACCATGTTTAGCATGCGTCACTTTCGGACCAGGTGTGTAACATCTCTCTGTCCTTATCGGCTGCGTTTTTTAAAATCATTTTCTTAAATTCTTCCTCGCCGTGACGTCACCTCGCACACGGCTCGGTCATTTGCATACGTTGGCTGTCGCTACTTCTACCATACGTGCGTAAGAGTGCCTGCACGTGTAATTGTGAAACAAGAGTAGCGCTTGATTCCAATGGCAGAAATAAATCCAAGACGCCTGAAAACGATGCCGAGATAAGCGGAGAGCACATAGAGAACCTGGTATTCTCAAATGGTCACCCATTTCAGTACTAACAAGGCTCATGTCACTTAACTTTGGTGATCTAGCGGCAACCGGTGTGTTAGCGTGATTATGCCGTATATATATATATATATATATATATATATATATATATATATATATATATATATATATATATATATATTTACCAGTGGTGAAAAAATCGGACTAGAGTGCTCAATGTGTAGCCAGAGCAGTATATAGGAAATTTATTATTGTGAGTCCAGAATGAGTTTTCATATTGTTTCAGCTAGAGGAAGATCCTCAAAAAGAGGAAATATCCAACTAGTATCGTCAGAATTCATAGATGGACTCTCTATGAATTCTGACGATGCTAGTTGGATATTTCCTCTTTTTGAGGATCTTCCTCTAGCTGAAACAATATGTACACTCATTCTGGACTCACTGTAATAAATTGCTTATATATATATATATATATATATATATATATATATATATATATATATATATACGGCATTGTTTGGTTGACAAATAGGCCATCATTGCGAACTTTGGTTCATATCTAATACGTTTTCAAATATGATTGTACGTTGCTAAATTTACATTTTTTTTTTAAATATGCAACTGATATTTTTACTTGCAAAAACATGTTTTGTTTTTTTTTCAAAACGTGGATTTATGTTACAAATGTGCGTTTCTGTATTTTTTTGCAAAAAATATAATTTTACATTCCGAACTTTTTTTTTTCTATTTGTCAAGCAAACATTTATTTTTTTAATTTAAGTTAGTGATTAAGTTTGAAATCCGAATTTTCTGATGCGAAGTTTTTTTTTGTATTTTGCTCAGTATTATTTTGTATTTCTTGTATTGAAATTTTCAATAATTTGTATTTATTTATTTATTGCGGACTGTTATCCCCATCTTAATAGTCGTTGTCTCACTACGTTTCGGCCAACTTATTCTCTGGCCTTCTTCAGATGATTAACAATGAAGGGATGAGAAAGCAGGCCAGAGGAGGAGTTGGCCGAAATGTGGTGGAACAACAACAACAACAACAACTATGAAGATGAGGATAACAGTCTGAAAATGAATAAATAATTAAATAAATAAAAATACAAATTACTTATCTGAAAGGATTCCAATAATAAAACAAAAAGTAAAATATCTGTACTTAAAAACTATGATGTTTTACATAAAGTCCTTTTTTATTGTTTTTGTTTTCGCAAACTATGATTTTAGCGTTTCTCACATTTTTTTTTTCGATTTGTAATGTATTTAATTTTTTAATATTGTTTTTCAAATATTTTCCAGACATGTGTTTATGTTGAGAACGTTGTGAGGACTTTCTGATGATAGAAGGTTTTGTTTGTTGCTTTTTTACTCTTGAAAATTGTGTTGTTTGTGAAAGTTTATTATATTGCGATTAAAAATCGAAACGTGATGTGTTCTGAGGCATCTACCATTCGCTCTTTTTTAAATAACTGAGCACTTATTCGATTATTGTTATAAGGAGATATGGTATTTTATGTGTCGATTTTAAGTAATTACTTCAACAGTGCTCAATATGTGAGTAGAGTTAGGTAGTAAGTTATGAAAATATATTTATAACAATTAAGCTATACAAAGTCTTTCACGTTTCATCTCTGTAGGAAAGCTTCAGGCTATATATACACATATATACATATACACACACACACACATATATATATATATATATATATATATATATTCAGGTTCCATACTATGAGATTTTGTTTTAAAATCTAGCTTCAACCCCGCTGATTAGTCTTATAACGACGAATCACCTGTCAGTGGATGATTATATTTAATAGGTCTCTCTCTCTCTCTCTCTCTCTCTCTCGCTCTGTTCTCTCTATTTCTCTTTCTATATATAGAGAGATAGATACATGGATACAAGATATAAGGGGACCATATATCTTGTATATATATTGTATGTACCCTACAAATTGCTGCACTGATAAAAACATCTTACATGGTAAGAAAAGTCATAGAATGCAGAAATCAACCGACACGACAAGATGGCGCTGTTAATCACATCCAAATCGATATAAATTGGCAAAAGTAACAAAACATAAATCGATGAACAAACAAGAAGTGTTTTTGTGTTTTGGGTTGGTTATGATTCAAAGTTGTTCTCAACCGGGGACCAAGGGTTCATGTAATATTTCTGAAGATCCATAGACAAAGCATGTCCATTAGCTATGAAGGATTCTATCAAGAAAGAAAGAGATGCAAAGCAAAAAAAAAAGTTATAGAGACATAGGATACGCTTAGGTGTGAGTATTACAATGCAGGTATATATATATATATATATATATATATATATATATATATATATATATATATATATATGTATATATATACATATATATATGTATATATATGTATATATATGTGTATATATATGTGTGTGTCTATATATAATATATGTGTGTCTATATATAATATATGTGTGTATATATATAATATATATATATAATATATAATATATATATATAAAATATTTATATATATATATATATATATATATATATATATATATATATATATATATATACAGTCCTGGTCAAAATCATCAGACCACTTAAGAAAGTAAGCGTTTATGCATATTATCGAATTTTTAATCAAACAAATGGTTGAAACCATTGCCAAAATGGAAAATATGATGGAAAAAATAAAATCTGCTTCATTCGAAACCTTAACCCTGATCTAATAATTATTTATTAAAAAACAAACATTTTCACCTGGTCAAAATGATAAGACCACTTTAATAAAATCGGCTAGTTTTTAAAAAATGAATACGAAAAGCTTTCTATGTTACTAAAAGCAACTTGTTAGTGGATAAAAAAAACATCTTACTAAATTATAAATGGCAAAAGGGAAACCATTATCAGAGTTTGAGAGAGGAAGGATCTTTGAGCTAAATAAGGGTGGACTCTCTCATAGATCCATTGCAAACGAAGTGAATCGTAGCAAAACGGTCATCACAAATTTTTTAAGAAATCCAGATCAATATGGGCACAAAAAAGAGTCCAGGTCGACAAAAAAAAAAAAAAAAAAAAAAAAAAAAAAATAACCCCATCACTGGATCGCCATATGGGAAGAAGTTTAAAAAAAAACTCCAGTATGAGCTCAAGTCGATTGAAAAGCCAAACATCAGCAGAATGTAGTCCTAAAACCATCAGAAGGCATCTGAAAATGAAGGGTTTCAATCATTTAAAGCGACTTCAGAAACCACGTCTTCTTGAACAGCACAAAACTAACCGACTTAAATATGCCGACAAATACCAGACTTGGGATGAAGAGAAATGGGGAAATGTCATTTTCTCTGATGAGAAAAAGTTTAATCTAGATGGTCCAGATGGATTTCAACACTATTGGCATGATAAAAATTTGGCCAGAGAGACTTTTCAATTCAGCATAGTGGAGGAGGTCTTTAATGATCTGGGGTGCTTTCTCGTCAGCAGGGACCCTAAAGTTGCAAGTAGTGAAAGGCCGGCAAACGTCATTGAAGTACATTTCAATGCTTGAAAATGCTTCTATCAGGACTGAAGGTCCACGTCTGTGTGGAAGAAATTGGATTTTCCAGCAAGACAACGCTGCGATACACACTTCTCGACAAGCACGAGAATACTTTTCTTCAAATAATATAGAATTGTTAGATCATCCAGCATGTTCTCCGGACCTCAATTCCAATTGAAAATCTTTGGGAATGGATGGAAAACGAAGTGTTCAAGGATGGAACCCAGTATGATTCGATAAATGAACTTTCTAATTCAGTTTTCAGTACATAGGATAAAATTCCTTCGCAACTGATAAAAACTTAGTCGAAAGCATGCCAAAGAGAAATTTTTAAGTAATTCGTAATAATGGAGGTTATACTAAATACTGAGACCCTCTTTAGTAATTTATAATTACCTTTTGTTAGATAAATTATCAGTGGTCTTATCATTTTGACCAGGTGAAAATGTTTGTTTTTAAAAAAATAACTATTAGATCACGGTTAAGGTTTCGACTGAAGCAGATTTCATTTTTTTCCATCATATTTTCCCTTTTGGCAATGGTTTCAACCATTTGTTTAATTAAAAATTCGATAATATGCGTAAACGCTTAATTTCTGAAGTAGTCTTATGATTTTGACTAGGACTGTGTATAAATCGTCCCACTAATATAATATATATATATATTAGTGTTGGGACAATTAATCGGAATCGGATTCGGGAATCGTAAAAATCGGAGCATTTGGGGGTATCGGAATCGGTATCGGAATCGGAAAATTGGTGCTTATTTTCCGATGGCAAAACGATTCTTTTAATTGTCTTTGTTTTTTATTTGATTTTTTTTAAAGTAAAATTTTCCATTGCTCGTAATAATGATAAAATAGTAAATATTTATTGATTTTAAATTACCAGTAAAGCTAAAATATATAGATCATCCTTCACAACTGTATTTTGGCGTTTAGGAAAATACCTGCATATTTAGCATGTGTTTTTTACGAAAGTCTGGGAAAATAACAATCTTATAGTAAAATAATTTAAGATTTACGAAGATTTACGGTAATTGCATCGGAAGCGGGAATTTAGAACAGAATATATATATATATATATATATATATATATATATATATATATATATAATTTTGTATCGCTTATTCTATACAGTGTTCAATTCCAGCAAAACAGTCCTGCCAATAATGACGCCAACAGAGAACCCGAAGAGAGAAAACCTACCAGCAGACATAGCCGTTGAAGTATTAGCCGCTTAATCAATTATTTACGGAAGGGACGTTTTATTGTGTATGTCTTATTGTTTCTAAACCTGAAGAAGTGTTTGTGGTACCGATGACATAACAGCCGTCCCATAAAAACTCCCAAGGACAAACCAAGATACTCTAGCAACGAATTGTAACACATAGGGTCAAACAACATTTTTTTATGAAGTTATAGCATCAAATTACACAGGATCTGAGAGAGTAAAGTTAGTTGTAACTTCGCGAATTATATGGGATCTGCTGCAACATATTTTAACTGATATAATCCTGCAAGGTATGACATAATCTTTACAGAAATAAGTTTTAATGAGATTTCCAAAATCTTCTGATTTATCCATGTTTTTGTTGTAAAATAGAATTTGTTCTTTACAGTAAAAAACATACAATGTGTACGTTATATATATTTGGACAGTCTCACGTTATTTATCAAGTTTATTTTTGATTAAAGAAAAAAAAAATGGCTGCATATTAAATTTTCATGAAACAAAAAATTGAACATTTAAAACTGTAAACCGTACCCATTATATATACACACACACGCGCGCACACGCACACACACATATATTATATACAGTATATATATATTATATAAACTTTATATATACATAATGTATAATATATATATATATATATATATATATATATATATATATATATATATATATATATAGTCTATCTAATTACTATTGCGCCAAGTTTTATGCGGCACGCTAGATCGCATTGTAGGTTGCATTTTAAATATATATATATATTCACATGTATATACATATACACATAGATATGAATATATACATGCATATGCATATATATATACACACATAGAAATAAAGGTATACACTCACATTCACGCATATATATACATATATATATACATATATATAAATATATGTATATATGTATATATGTATATATATATATATGTATTTATTTATATATATGTGTATATATATGCATGTATTTATATATACATATATATGTATATATATGTATATATATATGTATGTATTTATATATATACATATGTATATATATATGTATATATATGTATGTATTTATATATATACATACATATATGTGTATATATGTATATATATATGTATGAATTTATATATATACATACATATATATGTATATATATATGTATATATATGTATGTATTTATATATATACATATATATATATATATATATATATATATATATATATATATATATATATGATGGCAGCAAATTCGTTTTCGAATATTGCCATTACTTGATCTAGCATTAAAAAATTGAAACATGAAGCCAGATCAGTGATGAACCGCACGAAATTGTCTTTTAAGCCTTTCCAAACTCTGGCATTCTTTGGCACACGTTATGCAGACATGAGTGTCACTAGCAGCACGTGCTTGACGGTCAATTCTATGAACATTCAAATGTCGTTTCAAAACGCCCGCGGTCTTGCACGCCCTCCCCCCCCCCCGCAGTTGACACAAGTTAGATCCGGCAACACAGCCCATTGTGCTGATGAGCAGTCTGGTGGCTTGTCAACCCAGCTCTGCTCAGACATAATCTCCCGCACGCCTCACACTCCAAATAAACAAACACACACACACACACACACACACACACACACACACACACACACACATATCCTGCAACAACACATACACAGTAAAATTATGAATGTGGCCTAGCGACCAACGGACATTCTAAACAACACATATGACTCCTCTATAACGGACTGTTTGCTTAAGAAAATCTGTAACGTACAACGTATAGTACGCCCGGACAACGCCGTGCTCCAACCGCCGCTAGTAATATATATTATCTTACATATTATTGTAATATAGAAATATTATTTCTTATATATTACTTTTAATATTTAAAACATATACTAGAGCTGGTTGAACTGGCTTTTTTTGAAACAGGAATTTTCTAAGGAGTATTCATTTATATAAGTAGGAGTCCACAAGCCAAATCTTCTGATTAATCCATGTTTATCCAAGACACATCTCTATCCTCCCCATTTATGTTGAACACGCCAAAACGGTCAGGCCGAGCCAAGCATGCGCCAAAATCATTTGAAAGCCCACATCATGACGGTTCGAACTATGTATGACTTCTAACTCAGCATCCTTATCCAATGGTTACAGTGCATTCTATTGCAGCCATCATTATTTCGTTTTTATCTACCATGTTTCATGACTTATATGCGCAGAAATCCTTTTGAATCATTGTTTGAGCATGCCCATCCTGACTGTTGTGTTTACATAGACGCAGAAATTTGAGGGGAGATATAGTGGGCCAGGTTATCTCAATATTCCATAAGAATCTTTCACTTAGTGATACAAGCACCAAAATTAGCACACATGACGTTCAGAACATACATTTTTAAGAAAAGAAAGTTAGCCATCAAAAATTCAAGATGGCTGTCATTTTTCAATATTGCTGCAGAAGCAAATCTGACAATTTTCAATTTTGGTGCTTGTTTCAGCAATCTGCCCCACCATAAAAGAATATCATGATTAATGGATTTCTAACAGCAGACAATAAACGTTTGTGAAACAAATGGAATCCATTTTGATTCATAGATTTTTTGCGAAACAGAAGGTTTCTAACGAATATTCGGTACTTATTCGGATGGGCACTTTCGGCGATAAACGAAAATGAACACAAACTTTTAAATTGTACATATACTTGTGACAGAATGAAGATTTCATTTTCCAAAATTCACAAAAATTGGTTGGGTGTTTTTTTTTTATATTTACGAAAAACAAATTTATAGTTTTTTTTTTTACGGACAGACGAGGCCATGTTTTTCTAGAGAACATAATAAGGGGAGGTAATCAGTGATTATGTTGACAATTTCACCGTGCATTAGGGTTGTCTGCCCTTGTCCACCGATTTGTTGATTGTAATATGATCGCTTTTTTCACCCTCGTCGAAATAGAATAAAATTTGATTTTCTTGGAAAAAAATACTTGATCAGATACAGATTAGTACAATAGGGATAAACAAAAACAAAAACATTTATATTCTACCTATGCTTGTCATAGAATGAAGATTTCATATTCCAAATATCACAAAATTCACCAATTATTGTTTTTATTTAAGAAAAGAAATTGCCGATTTTAGCGATAAGTAAGAGCCAGTCATTTTGATATCCCTCAAATGATGTTTTCAACGTATATAAAATACCTTATCTAAAAATGTATTCATAATTTGAAAATTTTGTTTTCTAAAAATTAAAAAATAAAAAAATAAAAGATACACATAAAAATAAATAATAAAAAATAAAAATAAAAATAATTTAGAAATAAATAAATAAAATAATAAATAAAAATAAAAAGTAAAAATAGAAAAAAAAAGTAAAAAATAAATAAAAATAAGAATAAAATATAAAAATAAAAATAAACAAAACTAAATAAAAAAATAATAAATATAAAATAATAAATATATAATAAAACATAAAATAACAATAAAAAATAAGAAATAAAAAAATACACGTTATGTTAATAAATTATTCCTTAGTTTGCATTCTTTCCGACATTATCAAAATAAAATTTGGGATGAAAGTCGGTTGTCTGCCCTTGATTCTTTAATGGTCGCCGCGTTTTCCCCTGCATCGACACGAAGAAAAAATTGATTTTCTTGAATAAAAAAAAAAATACTTGCTCAAATGACGTGATTAAAAAAAATCATTTTCGTTGATCATACGGAATTTTCTGTATTTCCTTTAATTTTAAATGCCGCCATCAGTGCTAATCTGAATAAATCCAGGATATTCAATTTGCAAGTGTTTTTTAGTTGCATTTACATTCCTCTTATGGGAAACGACGGTTAATTAATCTATTTTTTACAAGCAGGTATCACCGTTCGTCCACATACCATATTTTCAAATGGTCAGCAATCTAGAACTAAACGTGATAAGCGTAATTTAGTTTTTGTTATCTAACGCGCCAGGTGTGTCAAAATGATTATGTCGAAGAACAGCAATCTCAATTCATATTCACGCATTATATGTGCTAATGTCTATTATATTTATTTATTTATTTTTTAAAGACTTAGTCACTGGAAGTGATAGAAAAATCATAGCAGTTCTTCCGTCAGAACAATGAAGATCGTTTGATTATCCTGAGTTTGCACGGAGCCAGCCTCACTTTCTCGTCCAATTAGTCTGATCTAGTGGCAAAACAGAGCGAGATATCTGGCGGCCAGATGGGATGCAGGAGCTGCAGGAAGTGTTGACGTCCTCCTATATGCAGCGCCAGGTATTCCGAAATTGTCACCCATCTGGTATTGGCCAGGCTTAACTTTGCTTAACTTCAGTGATCTGTCAAAAACTACGTGATTGTGCCACATTGAAAATTATGACACAAAATTAGGAAAGAATTGTCACAATTATTAACGATGTCGTGTGACGATTTTGAGAATTAACAGTCCACAAAAACTACTATGAATCATATGTTGAGCACGTCTGGTGATACAGGCGAAAAATTTTAAAACATGTAAATATTAAAAGAAAAAAACAAAAACAAAAAAAAAAACACACAAAAGAACAAAACAAAAAAAATGCAACAAAAAAAAATAAAATGAAGCAATAAACAAAATTATGAAAACAAATACAAACAAAACTTCGTTAAAAAATTTATAACAACAAAATGGCAAAATTTGATGTGCAATTTTCGTATATATATATATATATATATATGTATATATATATGTATATATGGCAATATATATGTATGTATATATATATATATATATATATATATATATATATATATATATATATATATATATATATATATATACAGACCAATAGTCACAAACGCTTTAAATAGTTGTTATTGGTTTCTAAATATATTACCTCATATACTAGAGTTTATTTCAAAGATTTTCATGAAAATTTATAAACGAAAATGTAAAGAAATTAATTTCCCTCCTTGTAATATTTTATTAAGAATATATATATATATATATATATATATATATATATATATATATATATATATACATTTACGTATTTATATATACATTTACGTATGTATATACATATATACATTAACGTATACATATATACATTTACGTATATATATACATTTACGTATATATATACATACATATATATATATATATATTTATATATACATACATATGCACATATATAAGCATATATATATATATATACATCCATATACATACGTATATATGCATATATACATACGTATATATGCATATATACATATACGAGTAAACATATAGTAGCTTCCTTCAGTCTTGACAGACTATGAATACCCACAGTCAGAGTCCCTGCGCGTGAAATTTTTTGTGGCAAGAGTTGCGCAATCTCCAACCATACTTCTTCTTAGTCGGTGTTATTAAATACAAGTGGAGGTTAAGGACGACCGGAAACAATTCCGAGATAAGCAGAAAGCACATACAGCGCTCAAAATTCCAAATAGTCCCCCATTTGGTACTAGCCTGGCTCAGCCTTGCTCAACTTCGATGTTTCAGCGTGATTATGCCGTACAATATATATATATATATATATATATATATATATATATATGTTTTTCCTTGGTTCGTTCGGATTGAAAAAAATATAACAGAGGTTTTGAAAGAAAAAATATGGCCGACGAGTGATGAAGTTGATTTAAATCCAGTTTTTTTTTCTCTAAGCTCTGGTTTATTCGCCAGACATTTGGTTCAATGAGATCTAAAGTTTAGCAAAATTCATACGCCCACATCATAATGTTTTTAAAATAAAATTAAGTTATAACAGAGAAAGGTAGCTTGCTTGAAGCATTGCTGGTAAATTGATATGGAGCAGAATAAGAAGGCGATCTTCATACGTAACACTAATATAATAGCAGGTACCCTGCATTTATATAGCTTTTTATACTCCCACATATAAAATTTAAGTTATAAATATACGTATGTATTACAGAAATGTTATGCTCGTATTTTGTAATTTTCTTATAACCACTCCTACGATATCTATCTATCTATCTATCTATCTATCTATCTATATATATATATATATATATATATATATATATATATATATATATATATATATATACATATATATATACATATAAAATTTCTATATTTGAATTTTAACTTTTTCAAATAACAAATTTTAAATACCTAAATTATGATATATATATATATATATATATATATATATATATATATATATATATATATATATATATATATATATATATATGTGTGTGTGTGTGTGTGTGTGTGTGTGTGTGTGGTCATCAACAATTGTTATGTTTTTCTTTCATTTTATTATTTGTTATTTACATTTTTTTCAATCATTGAAATAATTTTTCGAAATAGTTTTACGCGTTTCGGACGATCACGTGTTTTAAAGCGTCCTCTTCAAAAAGTTTGTAAAATATTTAAAATGTAAAATGGTGTTTTCGCTATTCTAAATACGTGCATATAACGGGACTAAATTGAATGGTTGTTCCACGTGCTTTTAGCGAGCAAGTGAGTCAAATCGCAAAAGAACTATTATAAGAACTATTATAAGAACTATTCTTAAAATAAATTGCTTATTCTTTCGCTTTGCCAACAAAAGCGCTAAAATTGTATAATCTATGTATTTTTTTAACGATTGATAATGAGTGTTGATGGGAAATGTAATTGAATTTTGTTCTGACAATCATTTGTTATATTTTTGCATCGAAATTAATGTCTGGCTTATATATACGAAAAAATATGTACGAATGTTCATTAAGAAAATTGTCCCCGATTTATTTTAATGATCAGCAAAATTTTAATGAATCAGCAAAATTTAATGAATCAGCAAAATTTTAATGATCAGCAAAATTTTAATGAATCAGCAAAATTTAATAATAATAATAATAATAATAATAATAATAATAATAATAATAATAATAATCGATGTCTCCGTTCAATCTCAAGAGACAATGGACACGCCTGTAGGAGTAGCTGCGCGTGCAATTGTGAAAAAAGTGTTGCGCAATCTTCACCCCTCTTCTGAATCGGCACTGCTCGAGTCTAGTGGATAGGAGAGGCACAAGACTGACTGAGAACAATGCAGAGATAAACGGAGAGCACATACAGAACCGGGAATTCCAAAATGCTCACCCGTCATTGTACTGACCGGGCTCAAAGTTGCTTAACTTCGGTGATCTGACGAGAACCATTGTGTGATGTATATATAAATATATAATAATAAAATGTGGACAAATACAATCGTTCGTTTATCATATTTAATCAGACCTAGGATATCAAATCTATTGCGATCATTTCCAAGAACTCACAAATGCGGACGTAATTGTCACACTGTACGTTTACAATCATTTTCCTGATCGACTGGCGTCCCGAATTGCGAAAAGCTGTGGAATAATCTTAACATGAAATCCCTGAAGCAGTCGAAAGAGAGAAAAGTAAATTTTCAGATTAGGTCCACCTCCACAATTTTCTTTAAATGACGACTTTTATAAGTTTTCGACTATGCTGAATACGAAAATCGCATTGAAATTCTGCAGAAATAATTAGTTATAGAGATATAAAAAGTTGTATTATGCATTTTATTCTTTGGCGACCATCTTTTTTACGCGCGCTCGCGCCATAAACAAATCTACTCATCTATGACTGACACTGCACGCGCATAATACAAAAAGATGTCCGCTAAAGAATACAGTGCATAATACAACTTTTTATATCTCGATAACTATTTCTGCAAAATTTCAATGTGATTTTCGTATTCAGCATAATTGAAAACCTATAAAAGATGTAATTTAAAAGAAAATTGTGGAAGTGGACTTAATCTAAAAAAATATCGAAAGAAATGCAAAAGTGAAAACATCTCCGTAGATCCGGTTTAGAGCACGCATTCCCGCCTTGACAGCGTTCAATAGCGGCTTCGAAACTTTCTCCTGCTTGAAACCGCTTTCCCGCAGAAAAGACGTTGCGGCTCCATCTCTGCTCTATAGTTATTTTCATGGTAAGTGCTCGACTCAGATTCAATCTATGCTACTCCTCACCCTGGAAAACATTCACAGCAAATACTCGTCAAGCTATAACCACTGTGAAGAATTTCTCATACTATCTGCGCCTAAATTAAAACAAAATATCTTTCCTCCCCGCGAATGTAAACCATGCAGTTGTGTATAAAAGTAGGAATCAATTTCACTTCCGACCTAACTTGCCCCCAATTTCTCGGAACCAAAAGCAACAGAATTTAAAACATTGGAGGCTCACCAAAAGATTGTAAAGAAAGCTAGACAGAACGTACATGCGTATGCTACGAACAGTGTTTAATATATTTTGTCAAGAGCATCCTATGAAGCAGCAACTTTATGGCAACCTACCTGCCATATCTCCTACCATCAGGGAGCGACGTCTACGATTTACCGGTCATAGCCAGAGGAGTAAATAAGAGCTAGTGAAAATGTGTTGTTGTGGATACCACGGTATATCAATGAAATCACCGCGTCATCGTCGGCGCTCAAGGGAAAGAAGGATAAGTTTTTTGAGTAGGCTTTCATAAAGCAGATCCAATAGATCCTACACCATTCTCGTAAGGTCTGTGTCTAAATCTTAACGCAAATTTCATGAACAAAGTTTCTTTCCTAGAACTACCCGCCTGTGAAACTCTGCTCCGTTGGCTTGCTTTCCAACGTACCTATGGTCGTCTTCAAGTCCGATGTAAACTAGTTCTTGTTGAGCCGCCCCTCTAAATAAGCTTTTTCTACCCCATTTCCACCACTAACTATAAAATATGCTGTTGCCCCAGTGACTACTGTATACTCATTAACCTTTATCTTCGAGTGGCCATCGGACCTTGAGAAATGATGACTTTACTTCAAAAAAGAACTGGGCCAAGTTTCCTCAAGAGGTTGGGTTCAATATTATGTTGTACTAATTTGAAAAGCAAACGCAGATTCATTACTTGTGGAATCTACTATATGAAGTAGTTGTATTCATGTGTGTATGTCCACCTAGAGAGGAATGGGCTGGGGAGGAGGAGAAAGAAGGAGTTGTGGAGAGAATGAAGAGAGATAGATGGAGAGAGACCGGTAAAGCGGTAGAGGCTTTAATAAAAATATGCTATACTTTTTCCCGGGCAAAATTTGAGTAGCCCTGCTACTATTATAAGAAGTTTGTCTGTTTGTGTGTAAACATAGTCGTAAACATAGTCGTAAACATAGTCGTAAACATAGTCGTAAACATAGTCGTAAACATAGTCGTAAACATAGTCGTAAACATAGTCGTGCTATTTATTCTGATTCTGATTAATTTTATTGAGGCGATGCCTCTCTTCCTGCTCCGCTGTTTAGCGACATATGAATTATGCAATATGAAGAGAAATATGGTAATAAATTCAGTTTGTGTCTTTAAGATATGCTCTTACATAGTCTTCGGACTTATGGTAAATATGGTGATTACATCAGCCAGTTCCCGCCAGAAGTGAAGACTGTTATTCGGAAGTTGGAAAGGATCGAAAATAGAATTAATAGACAAAAAAACGTCCATTTTATTTAATGAAAAAAAAAAAAAAAAATATATATATATATATATATATATATATATATGTGTGTGTGTGTGTGTGTGTGTATACACACACGCATTTATATATATGTATACATATATATATACATATATATACACATATATATATACACACACATATATATATACACACACACACACACACACACAGTTTGTAATAATTTTAGCTATTATTTCATTCAACGTTTACTCATTATCCTTACCCTTAGTTAGGGTTTGTTTAAAAAAATTTTTTGTGTGCATGTGGGAATTTCCCATACTCCGAATTCAAAGGGTAAGCGTTGATGGTAAGACGATGTTGAGTGTACTTAATGTTAAGTGTACTCGATTTTGTGTTTGACTCGGCATCTCCGCTACTATGAAATATAGTTGGTATGCAGTAAGGCTTATGAATTTTATTAACGCTATTTTTTTGTAATTAGCAAAAGACATAAGGTTCTAGGAAAAAAACTGAAGTTTGGGTTTCTTTAGGGGGATCGTAAGTGGTCATCTATAAATACGTCATTGAATCTAACGTAGCCTGATCTCGGTTGAAGAATAACAAAATGCTGTGGTTTGAGAAATCAATTTAAGTTAACAAAGTTAACAAGTGAACAAAAATCGATATTTTTAAATCAACAATTTTAAAATTTTAAATTATTTTTCAAAAATAGTTTTCAAATATGTCAATTTGATAAGCGTAGGTTTTAAAACAAGGACATTTTCAGAAGAGAAAAATTAATAGGGTTAACAATTTACTCATAAATTCAAAAATAAGCAAAACAAAATCCAAAACAATTTCTGACATTCGGTGGACGGACATACGATCAAATGGACTAATACTTTATATAACGATTTTTTAAAAAAATTATAAGCATTAAAATTACAGGGAAACATTTGTGCCTGGGTAAATGGATAATGTACGAAAGAGAGTCGAAAATTCGTAAATATATAATTCAACACGTCAGATAGATGAAGAACCGTGATCAGACTTGAAAGGTCAGCGGCCATTTAGCAATTTTTAATTAACATTTTTATAATTAATTAAATACACGACCTTTTACATTTTTCAAATTATAAGTAACAATATTGAAAGGTGAAATTATATTCAAAGGAATGCCTATGATTCCAAGTTTAAGTGGACTTAATACGAAGTGTGCTATATATATATATATATATATATATATATATATATATATATATATATATATATATATATACTAGCATTTCAGCCCGGTGTTGTTGCCCGGGTGTTTGGAGGTGTATGTTGCGCAAAAAAAAAAAAAGCAGTTAATATTTTTTAACTTTGATCCCTATTATGACCTCGTAACATTTATTGTTTTGGGCTCAAATCAAGTTATTAAGTTAGATCCATGTCCAAGGAACCGATATCTAAAATTTCAAGTGTTTATACTCAAAATTGGTGGAGGAGTTTGGTAGAGTTCTCAAAGGTCAAATCGTTGAAGTTTGACCCCTTGACAGCCAAATTTCTGGCCGAAAACCGATCACAAAGGTTTTCCCAAATATCAGTACCCTGTATATCAAATTCCGAGTCTGAAAACTGAACATTGACACAGATATTGTGTAGGGAAATGTACACAGACAGACAGACAGACAGACAGACAGACACACACACACACACAAACACACACACAGAGGCATTTTCACTTTTATCGATATATAGATTTATATACATAGTTTTAACGGTTACGACTATATATATATATATATACATATATATATATATATATATATATATATATACATATTTGTGTGTATGTGTGTGTTTCCTTAAAACAAATATACGTTTATAATGTATACATTTAATAAGGCTATTTTAAAATTGCAACGGTTCATTAAGCTCAATGAAAATGGAATTACACTTTCAGAGCATATGTAACTTTACTAAACATTTCAAAATCACAGGACTATACACATAATTCACATTCATATTGTTTAAACCACTGCATCTTACACGTGTTTCATTGAATGGCATAACCAAAAAATTCATCAGAGACTTTACATGAGTTCATCTAAGCATGAATTGTACAGTTTTTTCCTTTGATGAACTCCTGTAAAGTCTCTGATGATTTGTTTAGTTTTTGCCACTCAATGAAACACGTGTAGGACGCGGTAATTTAAACAATATAAATATGGATTAATTTTATGTATGTATATATAATTACATATATAGATAGACATATACATACATTATATATATACATATACATACATTATATATGCATGCATTATATATATACATTATATATATGCATACATTATATATATACATATACATACATTATATATGTACATATATATACACATATTATATATATATATACATACATTACATATATACATACATTATACATATACATACATTATATATGCATGCATTATATATACATTATATATACATACATTATATATGTACATATATATATACACATTATATATATACATACATTACATATATACATACATTATATATACATACATTATATATATACATACATTATATATATGCATATACATACATTATATATGCATGCATTATATACATACATTATATATATACATACATTATATATATGCATATACATACATTATATATGTACATATATATACACATATTATATATATATATACATACATTACATATATACATACATTATATATATACATACATTATATATGCATGCATTATGTATACATTATATGTATACATACATTATATATGTACATATACATACATTATATATGTACATATATATACACATTATATATATACATACATTATACGTATACATACACTATATATGCATGCATTATATATACATTACATATATACATACATTATATATATATACATTATATATATACATACATTATATATATAGTGGATAATTATATTTAAAATATATATATATGTAATGGGCTTTCAGACGGCTTTCTGAGTGTCATTGCTACCATTTAAGCTACCATATAGTCGGGTTATCAACGATGACAAAACTGATTTCCCAGTCAAATGATACTGGTGAAAAGATAACATCCAGACTCCCAGCTGGATAAAGTAATAAGATATATGAGAACATTTTATTACTTATTGTTGGTGAATATATTTTTCTTGAATGGAAACTCAGTAGAAACGAATTGTATTCGATTTGCTAATAATTGAGACCAGAAACAAGGGATGGTTGTGTCAGTGTTTTTGGCAACTTTCTACGTCACGATTCTTGATGCGCTTCTCTTTTTGAAAGGAGATAAAAACAAGTACTGTTGGGTATTCATAATTGAACCTTAGTGAACAAGACAGATATAGAGTGCAATTTCTGCATATAAAAAATATAGTTGGTCTCTCTCTCTCTCTCTCTCTCTCTCTCTCTCTCTATATATATATATATATATATATATATATATATATATATAAAATGGGTTAAGAAATTCCAACGAAAGAAAGATGTATATTTAAATAAGGGGGTAGTCACCAACAATGTGTATTTTTTAACATTATTTTATTATCTTATTTATCTTGGTTTTTCATTGAGAATTATGTTTAGATTATTGTAATAATGTTTTTAAATCATTGAAATCGTTATATATATATATATATATATATATATATATATATATATAAAATAAAAAAGATAAGAATTAAAGTTACATTGGGACTTTAAGAAAAAGAAAATAGGGGAAAAAACCTCTTTAGTCCATGTTATTTCGAAGCTAAATGCTTGTCATAAGAAGAGAAGAAAAAGCCGACATTGCGTACAAAATACTATAATGCCAGCTTTTTATCATCCTTATATATATATATATATATATATATATATATATATATATATATATATATATATATATATATATATATATATATCCGCATTATGCTAAATACGTGGATTGTTCCATTTCTTCCGGCGTCAACCCGATCCCTTTGTAATGCCTTGCCTACCCCATTCATCATCATCATCATCATCATCATCATCATCATCATCATCATCATCATCATCATCATCATCATCATCATCGCCGCTCAGATTTGTCGCACGTACCTATATGAGCACTTATTTTATTCTATAAAGCCTGAGAGAAAGAACCCTACCCAGATTTCATACTTTACCGCCAAATAACAATGGCACACTATCTTTCGATATTGCTATAAACGTTTACCCTTGATTTATCGTTGAGAACGACCGGTAGTATTCTCCGAAATTCATATTGCAATAAAATTCCCAGAGATTCCATCACCGTTCACGTCTTTTCAGTTGAAACCGGACGTGGGGCCATGTCTTTTCTTTTTATACTC
>NC_136520.1:76772600-76790100 GCF_053919585.1 Euprymna scolopes | reverse complement strand
ATGGATGGAAGGCAGGGGATAACTTCCATTTATACAGTTTCAGTTTTCATGCTTCCATGTGATGCTCCTTTGTGTTGGACATCTATAGCATTTTCTGTTTGTTGTCCAGTTTGTGTCTGTAGCTCATGCGTGTTAGTCTCCGCATTCAAGAATTTCCCTTAATATTTCAGCAGTTTTCATTATTGTTATCTATTGTAATTTCTTAGCCATCCCTCTGATTCTAATCGCTCGCATTAGTTTTTCAAAGTTTTTTTTAGTATTGCTCCTAGTGCTCTTACTGTTAGTAGTGTTATCTTGGCTTTCTTCATCTTCCTTTTGAGATCTTTGATTAGATCCGTGTATTTGATCCGGTTCTCTTTCTCTTTTACTCTGTGGTCTGCTCGGACGGCAAAATCTACAGTCTAGCAGGACTTCTCCTGCTTATTATTATTATTATTATTATTATTATTATTATTATTATTATTATTATCATTATTATTATTATTATTATTAAATATCATCATCATCATCATCATCATCATCATCATTATTATTATTATCAAATATCATTATTATTATTATTATTAAATATCATCATCATCATCATTATTATCATCAAATATCATTATTATTATAATTATTATTATTAAATATCATCATCATCATTATTATCATCAATTATTATTATTATTATTATTATTATTAAATATCATCATCATAATCATTATTATTATTATTAAATATCATCATCATCTTTATTATCATCAGATATCATTATTATTATTATCATTATTATTATTATTAAATATCATCATCATCATTATTATCATCAAATATCATTATTATAATTATTATTATTAAATATCATCATCATAATCATCATTATTATACTCAAATATCATTATTATTATTAAATATCATCATCATCATCATCTTTATTATCATCAAATATCATTATTATTATTATTATTATTAAATATCATCATCATCATCATCATTATTATCATCAAATATCATTATTATTATCATTATTATTATTATTAAATATCATCATCATCATCATTATTATCATCAAATATCATTATTATTATTATTAAATATCATCATCATAATCATCATCATTATTATTATTATAATTATTATTAAATACCATCATCATCATCATTATTATTATCATCATCATCAAATATCATTATTATTATTATTATTATTATTATTATTATGTTGATAATAAAGTTTTTGCGCAATTTTTAATTTTCATTTCAAATGATGTATTTTCAAAAAAGTTTTCGCTATAATACCTTTACTTTATATATGATTTTAAAGATCATCATTCGCTCTATATAATCGTTTAAATTGCAATCATTTTAAAACAATTGTCTTCTTTCAGTTGAATGCAAGATCGAAAAAAGCAAATTCGCACAATGTTTCTTATTTCAATTCAAACTAGGCCGAAAAGCTACTGAAACAGCTCGCGATATAAACGAAGCGTTTGAACCAGGAACCACTACTGAACGCACAGCACAATGGTGGTTTAAGAAATTTCGTGGCGACGAACAAAATCCTGTAAGATGATGAACGTAGTGGTCGGCCATCGGATGTTGACAATCAATTAAGAGCCTTCGTCGAAACCGATCCACGCATAACTGTTCAAAAACTTACTTCTGAATTAGACGTAACGTATACGACGATTTCCAACCATTTGAGAGAGATTAGAAAGACCCCCCCCCCAAAAAAAAAACTTGATAAATGGGTGCCTCACAAAAACAACAATAACAACCAAAACAAACGCTGTTAATAAGTATCATTCTCCCTTCTTTTACGCAACAAGAACAACCCGGTTTTCGACCGGGTTGTGACTTGCAATGAAAAGTGGGTTCTTTACGTTAACCAGCGACGCTCAGCTCAGTGGTTAGACGCCGATGACACTCCACAACAATTCTCCTAAAATGTCCAGTACATAATTGATAAGCATTACTAAAAACTTATTGCAACAGCTATTTCTTATTGTTTTTTTTTTGTGATACCTATGGTTATTTTCTCTTACATTTGAATAGCCACAACTCTCTTGAAGATTCCAGTACTCATGGAGTTCTGGATGATTTGCGTCTGTTCTGAATTCTTCAATAATCATTGAACATTAACAATATGAAATATTATGAAATTAGAAACGCGCACTTGTCGTTCTTATGTTATATTCATACACAAGACGCTTACACTAAACTACAGGACAAAGAATAAATCAATCAAAGGTTGAATTTAAAAAAAAAAATCGAAATATTTGCTATTTGCTTACCTGGTCATAGGAGACCATAATTTGTTTCTGTTTAGCCAGCGTTGTGATACACTGAAGGTCATTTCTGAGATCTGTTTTACAGCCAACCAGCATGATAGGCTGAGTCGGACAATGTTCACGAACTTCTGGAAACCACTGCAAAAATAAATATAAAAAAATAAAGTAAAACAGTTTTATAATAGTCATAAGTGTTAAAAATTCGGCACAATCACATTGACATACCGGTTCCCGTCAGCTTACCGAAGTTAAGCAACAATGAACCCGGCTAATAGCAGATGAGTGACCATTTGGGAATACTAGGCGCCGTATAGGGTGTCGGGACAGCAGTATTGTCAAAGGAAAAAAGTTAAGGCGCCTCCTTCCCTCCGCTAGTCTGTGGTAGACCCCTGGGCAAGGTCGAGAACTCACCTTAGCCCTCCATTAGGGTAATGTGAGATCATGGAAAGCAGATGATTGATGAAATATGGAAGCAATGAGGAATAATTCTGTTGATAGTTTCGTATCTTGCTGTGCTGACGTGTAATGCAGCAGTGTCGATTTATCTTAGCAAACGGAAGTGACGAAACCGCATAACTTTTCAAGAAGATTCTTTCTCATTCCGCTGAAAACTTCAAGCAGAGCATACAAGGAAAAATCACCTGCCCCAAATCCTCAGTGAGTGTATGCATTGACGCATGATAAAATGTACACGACATAAGTCATCCATTTCCCATATCTTTCTCTGTTATTAGCCGGGTTCATTATTGCAATTGTTCATCTGCTTGAATAAATGTTCCATTAAAAGAATTCTCTGCATTTGTGTTAACTTCGTCAGACGACTGCGGCTAATGGCAGCGTGTAGAATATTATAATTAATATTATAATTAATATTATAATTAATATTATAACTTTACGACAATACAACATCACATCAGTATATGTGTACTTCTAGAAATGTAAAAAAAAAAAAATACTTTTAAGATTTTTTTTATTTTATTTTAGGGTTGATAATTTGCACTATTTGGATGTTTAGGATAGCAATTCTCATCTGGGTGTCGGCCGATGTAACCTCAATATGCGAGGTGCCTTAAATAAGTTTCCAGACGTTTTTCGTATAGGCATTTTTATTGATAGTACACACATGAAACTCTTGTCCCTGCCGAAGTAATCTCCTCCGGCCGCAATGCACTTGTACCGTTACAATAACTTCTGGAGGGCCCCATGGAAGTGCTCTTGTGTGAGCATGTCAATAACCTACGTCACAGCCTCTTTCATCTCACTAATTGTCTCATAACGACAGCCTTTAAAGTAAAACTTTTTTTTAGCTTAGGAAATAACTAAAAGTCATATGGAGCAAGATTTGGACTATAGGGAGGGTGAGGAACTCTCTTGATGTCCATCTTTGTCAAATCTGTGCACTTATTATCCCTATATACACACGACGATTCTTATTCATGAAATTCTTTATTTGGCCAATCAACTCTGGTGTTCTGACTTCCTTACATATCCCAACCTCTTATCATTCCTCACAGACTACCTGCCTTCCTTGAGTCTCTCCTCCCACTGAAAAACTGATGCTCGATCCATGCAAGATAGTCCAAGAGCAGTCTGAAACACTCTATATGTATCTGTAACATGTTTTCCCAGCTTAAAACAGATTTTTATTTCATATCGTTCTTCTAAAAATGTCCTCACGTCCAGATTGCATTTTAAAAGTTCACCAGCTGTGATAATCAGGCTTTAGTAGGATGTATTCCAATTCCTGCTGTAGCTGTTCATTTAAACCTGAACTCATAAAAATTGGTCAGTCATCTCATAAGATGTATAACAATAACATACTGAATTTTTAAGCCTAAGACAATTTTAAATGCTTGTACAATAAAAGTTTGGAAACTTATTGAAGGCACCCCGTAACATTTTTTTGAACATGAGGATCTTCTTGTGAAATCTTTACGTCACACTTGGGAACATGCAGGTCATTTCTAATGGAATCCTTTATTTAATAAACGGGGGTTATATTGTTCTCATTTTGTCAATCCTTACTAGCACTATCTATTTGGAGAGATTGTAACACAGTACAGACGCGCGTATGGCGGCTGTATGCAAATGCCGAGCCGTGTGCAAAATTACGTCACGGCAAGGAAGAAAAGAAAAAGATAAGAATAGCGTGTGCGCAGACCAGGAATCACGTTCGAGAAAATTACGTTCAAGAAGATCATGATCACGTTAGAGACGTAGGTGACGTCACAATCGTAACGAGAAGTCACGCATGGCGGAATAATGAGGAATGAAGGTCTTTTCTTAAAACCTGAAACAGTGAGTTGAATTTGCGACAAAACTTACAACGTGTTGGATCTCTACGTGTTGACGGTGTATTAATATGGGTAACGTTATCATATGCTTGATGTCACTACTGTGTGGGTTAATGTACTGGAGGCTGAACGTATTTACTGAAAATCTGGGAGAGTCTCCGCTTCCGTTAGTCCCCATGGCAACTCATTTTGTGTTTTCATAACAGTTTCTCAGCTAAAATGTTAATAAGCCTTATACCTAACTTGTGCCTCACTCTGCTCGTGGTGTGGTGAAAAAAAAATGCGCTATTATTGAAAAAAAAAAAAACAACAAAAAACAAAAACAAAAAAATGACGGCTTCAGTAACTGTTGTGAATCAGATATGATTCGAGCCAATAGTGACAGTTATTTACAATACTCAACTAAATACAAAACGATGTGAAACCCCCAGATTCAAAGGGTCAAGCACAAAACACTGGTCATCGAGACCTACAAAAACTCTCTTTCCCTTTCTTTCTATGAAGAAGAAGAGGAGAATTGAATTTTTTTTACAAAGGAGTCACCACTTATCAAGGTCCGGGGGCCACTCGAGGATAAGGGTTAATAAGCGTACAGTGGTCAATATCGTAATGATTGTTAGTAGTTAAGACTTGGTAAATTAGATTACTTAAGGGGAACGGCTCATCAAGAATTTGTTTACGTTGGACTTGAAGACGATCATAATTGTATTGTTTTTAAATAGTCGAGGCGTTGAACTCCGTCGAAAAGAGACATTAAATTAATATTTCTATGAAAATACTTCGCTATTTATACAAGTTTTCTATCTGCGACATTCATTTCAGGAAAGCGGCGCCTGCCATTTACTGCCAACGTGGGAAACACTGCGCTTAACAGAGCAAAGAACACAAAAGAAGCGACCCATGCCATTCAGTTATAGCTGACACCATCTCGACCCGTTGATGTTTCTATCGTCCATATGCCTATCGCCATGATATCGTTTGATCGCTTATTCTCCCAAGGATCTGGGTGCCGTGTCCAGGACGTTTCTCAACCAAATAACTCTCCACAGGTAAACGATCACACGCCACACAGTGGTGATATTTCATTATGTTCCACAATGTTAATATATATTTTTAAGATTTCCGGCACTACTTAATCATTTTTGTAAACAAAAAACAAACTTTTTTGTTGTGCATTTTGTAGTATTCAATGTATACTATCAATCGAACATAAGCTGATCATTTACCGTTAGTTGGCAAAGCAACACTTTAAAAATAATTAAAACCGGTTAAAAAACGAACTGAATGCTAACACGTCTTATATGGTGTGCAAAAGGGCGTTTTTTCTTTTATCAGCTTAATAAATACTGATGTCTTATTTAAGGTTTTATCGAGGTTCTTTTTTGTGCTTAAATCTGCTTATGTAACTGTATATCCCAGTGTGTTGTTTCACGCTCAATATACGAAGACAGCTGTCATAACCCGTCATTTCTTGGGGCGTTATTTGAATTTTATGCCAAAATGTGTCTCCTCCGTTTACCCGTAACCCCCTTTCCCACTTTAACCCCTGCTCTCTCTTTATCTCTCTCTCTTTTCCTCTCTTTCTTTCTTTCTTTTTCTCTCTCTCACTCTTTATATATATATATATATATATATATATATATATATATATATATATATATATACATGGGATATTGACTTAAAATAATCTTACTTTTTTACTATCAGTAAGAATAATATGAGTGACGTTCCAAAAGTAATGCCCATTATTTCTTTTTATTCCGTCCGAATACAGGGGATTGAAAATTGCAATGTCATCATGACTTAATTCATGCATTCTATGACCTGAGAGTTTCATCTCTCTCTCTCTCTCTCTTTCTCTCTCTCTCTCTTTCTCTCTCTCTCTCTCTCTCTCTCTCTATATATATATATATATATATATATGAGCAAACAGTTAATGAAATATGTAAAAAAACCTTTAAAATGAGTTAAAAACATATTTAATCTGAAAAGGAAACACTAGATAAATGGATAGTCCTTAATCCGCGGAGTTTCGAAGAAATACTCTCCTTCTCATCAGAGGGTAGGAATTAGCAAAATGCGGGATCGGATTTTGCATGCAGAAGTATTTGATGAAACAACAAATAAGTCAAAGATCTTACTTGAAAACAAAATAAGTTAAGCAGAGGGAATATGGTAAAGAAAAAGGTGATTACACATTAATGGATAGTCTGGTGGAAGATAAAAAATCCAGTGACGGTAAAATCCAAATGTAAAACTTCAAGAAAGTTAAAAGAATTTCCATTTGTACAAGTAAAATCCAAGGAAATCCCGTAATTGGAAGAAAATGGTCCATAATAATCCAAAGGCAGAAATCCATGGAATAATTCACAAAAATGTGTACAAGGAAAAAATAATGTTAATAAAAGAAAAATAAGATGTGCTTTTCACTCTACTTCCGAGACACAACTATATCTTATATATATATATATATATATATATATATATATATAGTAAAACTGTTAATTAGTAAAAACCCGAAGAGAGTGCTCAATACTATTGCAGAGCAAATATGTGTTTCATTTTTATTACCGTTTTATCTGTTTGGTTATATATATATATATATATATATATATATATATATATATATATATATATATATATATATATATATATATATATGTATGCTTCCGTTCAGTCTTGAAAGATAAAGGATACTCCTTAGGGACAGTAGCGCGTTTAATCTCCAACCACACCTCTCCTCAATCGGCACTGGTTAAGTGCAGTGGCAAGAAGTCCAGGACGACTGGAAAAAATGCCGAGAAAAGCGGAGAGCACATACAGCACCTGAAAGTCCAAATGGTCACCCATTTAGTATTGACCAGGTTTATATATATGTGTGTGTGTGTGTGTTTTCATAATAACATTTTGTATTCCTGCACGTCACTAACAGAAAACAGAATAAAGAAAAGTTATAAACTTTATACTTTTCGTATTACTTTTTTATGAATTTTCATATATATATATATATATATATATATATATATATATATATATATATATATATGAAATATATATATTTTATATATATATATATATTAGTGGCACCAAAAAGAAAGACCGCATTTGTCATTTTTTCAAAAACCGTTAATTTAAGCTAAATTTAATGTAACTGTTTAAACAACATATACTTCATTTGATTCGCCTTTTGTTGTTCCAAAAGTTTTACATGTTCATATTTAACTTTTAATTGAAATATCCTATGGCTCACGTCAATTTAAAAAAAAAAACTTTAAATCGAGAAGGCAAAAAGAAACTCCGTAGCAACAAATGAGTTTAAAACCAGCATAAAATATCTACTATTTAGGCAACAAAGCATCTCTAATCGTAATTGTTCCTGGTCCAAGTTATACAATATGCCTCGACTTTCTCTTAGTGATCGTCAGGAGCTCATTAATCTCCACTCTTCTGGTTTATCTAATCGAGAAATCGGCTGCAGATTGACATGAAATAAGAAAACGGTACGAATGACCGCAAAAACACCAAAACACTGGCAGTATTCGTGGTGCCCCTATATCTGGCCGTCCTAGAGTTACTTCGTACAGAGAAGACAATGCTATCAAGATCCGCAGCCTAAGAAACAAATTTGTAACGGCAGTGTAATCTTGTTAAAAATGCTCTCTTTCTACAGTTATTGAAAATATTTAATTTGCGAGGATGTGTTGCAAGAGAGAAGCCAATGATTTCTGTAAAGAATAGAAAGCGCCGTCTGAACTTCGTTAGATGCAATGAAGACCATGACTCTTCGTATTGGTTGGAAGAGATTTTTAGCGACGAAAGCAAGTTCAATAGGCTTGGCAATGATGGTAGACAAAGAATCGGATCTTAGATGCACAGTTTCAACGCTGCAAGGTGGTGGAAGTTCAGGTTTGGTGTGAGACGTTATTAGTGCCAATGGTCCACGGCCTATAGTTCGCTTACAAGGTCGAATTAATTCAACCAAGTACTTTAAAATGTTGACTGAGCATTTTTCTACTCTACTTTGGTCGGAATTTAAATATTTTCTAGTTCATTGTATTTGTGTTACATTAATGTTCTACAGTTACATTTAAATAGCAATATTCCTTTGTGCAGAGTTCTCGATTCGAAGTAATTTTGTTAAATTGACGTGAACACTAGAATACTTCAATTAAAAGCCAAATATGAATATTATAGAAGAATAAAAGGCGAATCCAATGAGGTATAGTTTGTTTAAACAGTTACATTCAATTTAGCTTAAATTTGAGGTTTTTTAAAGTACAAGTACAGAATTCTTTTCTCATATATATATATATATATATATATATATATATATATATATATATATATATATAGATATATATGCATGTATATATACATATGTATATATATATATATATATATATATATATATATATATATATATATATATAGAGAGAGAGAGAGAGAGAGAGAGAGATATGAAAGACGAAATTTTCATTGTGCATGTCAACATACTTAAAGAAATAAATTGTAAGATGGTCAACATCTTGAAATTTGGAATTGTCTGTTGTCATTTATTTGTTATATTTACATAAATTAAAAGAATTAATATGAGTAAAAGGTCAAATACAACTGAAAATTAAGCATATATGTACTTGCAATAACCCTTATCCCTGAGTGGCTTCCGGGCCTTGATAAGTGGTGATCACTGTGTAAAAAAAAAGAAAAGCATATTTTCACACACACACACACACACACACACACACACATATATATATATATATATATATATATATATAAGAGGTTTGATTTCCGTTTTAGAATCGTTGATTTAATTTAAATAAAATGAAATACGCATCAAGAGCGTTTGAAAGGCAAATTGCAACGCAATATTACGAAAATAAACAAATATTTTACTTGTTTGAAATTTATAATTTAAATTTATTTCAGAGTCAAACTCCATCCTCAGTATTTTGTTTCTTTTTTCCTTCTTATTTCTTGCCATAGTGTAAAGTTGGAGAAAGAAAAGTCAGTAGTAAAGATCCGTGCGTTGTCTCTCAGCGGTGGTATTTTGAAATGTCGAGAACAGTGCGTTGTCTCTCAGCGGTGGTATTTTGAAATGTCGAGAACAGTGCGTTGTCTCTCAGCGGTGGTATTTTGAAATGTCGAGAACAGTGCGTTGTCTCTCAGCGGTGGTATTTTGAAATGTCGAGAACAGTGCGTTGGCATTAAATTTGAAAGATGTTTCAGAACCACTCACCAATGTCCTGGTGATAACTAAAAAATGTAGAAACGTTGGTCGATCCGCGTAGGTCCTTTACAATGTGTGTATATAATTATATTTAGATACAAGCTCTACATACGTATTGAGCACTTTGAAAGAAATATTGCTTTTACTTAATGTTAGCAATACTCCTGATCTTAATTAATCATATATATATATATATATATATATATATATATATATATATATATATATATATACGGAGAGTCTGTATGGGAGGAGTAAGGAAGTCAGAACAGCAAAGTTGATTGGCCAAATAAAGAATTTCATGAATAGGGACCGTCGTGTGTCTATAGAAACAATAAATGCACAGTTTAATATCAGTTTAGGGACTGTACACACACTTATTTTTTATTTATTTTTTTTTTATTACATTTTCACCCCAAACAAGGCACATTGCCACTTTGGTGTAGGGGGCTACTATCAGGGGAAACATCTACTGGGGTACTATGTAGGGATTAGGGCAGCGAGATGTTGGTTCACGTTGCACTTGAACTTATGCATGTCAGTACAGTTGGGGAAGCAGTGACCTGGAATGGAATTCCAAAGTCTAGCAGTTCTGGGGAAGAAACTACTGGAGTAGAAAGATCTTTTACATCTAGGGATCTCTACAGTGTGGGGGTGGGATTTTGCAGCTTGTCGGGTCTGTCGAGGGTGTTCACGTCGTGGGGGCACAAGTGCTTGCAGTTCGTCAGAGCATTCACCATTATAATATTTGTAGAACAGGCAGAGGGATGCAACGTTTCGACGATGGGACAGAGGCTGAAGTTTAGATGCCAGTTTAGGGCCTATCAGATTTGCGACTCTCTTTTGAACCCTATCAAGGAGCGAGAGACTAGTAGCCGATGCACCGGCCCAAACACAACAAACTGTAATTTATGAGACAATTTGGGAGATGGAAGAGGCTGTGACTTCCATGGGGCCTTCCAAAAGTTGTTGGAACGGTACAAGTGTATTGCAGCCGAAGGAGATTACTTCGAAGGGGGCTCGAGTTTCATGTGTGTACTATCAATAAAAGTGTCCATACGAAAAAAGTCTGGAAACTTATTGAAGGCACTCATACTTAAGACTACTCTTCTCATCTCGATTTTAATTTTTACAACGTTTCAGCCGATGTAACCTTCAACTTTCTCCATGTGCATTTTGTCGAACTTGGGAATCTTTCTGTCAAACACTTCTGCACAGAATTTCGAACGGAACTCTCTGTATTTATTCCACCGGGGAGGGTAGCATGCTCTCGTTCTGCCAGCAATGGCTCGGGAGCAGTCCTAAGTAATTTGCGATTTTATTTTAAGTGTCGCCCTGTGAGACACGCAGCGTAGTGGATAAAGTGCTTGGCTTACTTCTGTTATAAACTACACGATTCTGGAAGTTGAAGTTTCAGTCCTCAGGGCAGGCAAATGATGAATAAACATATTAAAATAAGTTAAAATTCAGTTTGAAATTCTGTACAGGTTCCCGAGTTGGACGCAGTGGCGCAGTTGATAGAGACGTTAAATCTCTACGGTTCCAGATGAGAATTGTCTGAAGATAGCAGTTTCAAGCCTACCCAAAGCCGGGCAAGAGGCTTACTTGGCCAAAACGTGGTGAGACTACAACAACTACGGATGGCAGTGATTACTGAGAATGCAGTTAGGAGATTTGAAGTTCCTATCCGTCGCGGTTACCACCTGACGAAGGCCAGAGGAATAGTTGGCCGAGACGTCGTGAAACAACAACTAATAAAGATGAGAATAATAGTCCGCAATAAATAAATTAATATAAATAATACTCATCTCAATAATGAATTCCAATTAAAATAATATAAAAAAGTTGTTTTTTTTTTCTGGATGTTTTTTTTTTAAAATGGTGTAAAATCAACCTACATTATGACCTTCGACCTTTTTTTTCACACGCCCCTGACCTTTCACCCCATAATTTACCCCGAAGGAATTCTCAGCTTCATCGTATTATCTGTACGTTAATAATTGGGCGCATTTCAATTGCGAATGATTAATCCTTGTGGGAATCGCAGTTGGTTGGCTTATAGACTGGGAGTTTAGGGTGATCTGACGATGACAATATCAACTACAGGATGGAACGATGAAATTGTCACCCTAGAAAAGACAAAATGATTCCATTTCCGTTTGATGAAAACCGGTTTTCTTTTTTTATTGAAGACCATCTACTAGTTGTGTACAAATCCAAGAAGCGATAGAAGCATTTTGTCATTTCTGAAAGTGACACAATTTAAACGAGCGAGATCGGAGATGTGTCGCTATACAACTCATGCTCTCTACCGATCAAAGTTATGACAACAGGACCATTGCCAGCACCTCCAAAATGCAAATCCAGACGGTTTAATGCTTGAAGGTACAACCCAACGAAGTTTCCGGCCACGGTTATAGTCTTTGATGTGGTTTCAAGTGAGGGGCACATCACGCCACCTCACATATTCGGCTTGAAAGTCAACATCAAAGTATTCCTGGATATCCTGAAGAGTGTGGTGATCCTCTGGTGCAATTAGGTTGCTGCTGGTGGACCATGGGTGCGGCAGCAGGACTCAGCACCGGCCCACAAAACCAAAGAGACTCAGGCTTGGCTTCAGAAGGAGTGCTACGACTTTGTATCGTTCTCTCTCTATCCCTACTCCTTCGACCTAAACCGGCTGAACTACTTCGTTTGGTCATAAGTCGAGAACATCACCAACATGACCTCCCACAAAACTAAATCCAACCTGATCGCCGCCGAGTGTTTGCCGAGTTCCTGCCAGCGCTTGTGAAAAAAGGCATGTTCCGGACCCGTATCGAGGCGGTGATTAAGACTGAAGGCGGCTACATTGAATAGATGGCAGCTCTTCTATATAATCAAGTTATCGGAATTGATTTTTTCAATAAAAGTTTTTGAGATGAAGCTGTAGCTTTCTTTAGGTCAACAACTTTATCGTTCTACCATGTAAACAAGGAATAGAGCCATTTAGACGAAATTAAGGGTCAGTTTTAAAGGGGGAATTCTAAGTGGGGTGTTGTGTAATAATAACATTGTTGCATGTTAATACAGTCTGGGGAGCAGGGAAGGTATTCCAAAGCAATTTGAGAAAAGGAAAAAAAAATCTAAAAACGGAATGAAAAATGAAATAAAGATAATAAAAAGGGAGTATGAAAAGAAAGAAACAAAGAAGGAAAGAAAGAGGGTTAAAAAATAAAGAAACAAGGAAAGGAAGAAAGAGGGAGTAGAAGAAAAAGGAAAAAAGAAAAGGGAGAAAGAAGGGTTAGAAAAGAAAGAAAGAAAGAAAGAAAGGTAGAAAGAACCGATAGAAAAGAAAGGAAAAAATAAGGAAAAGAAAAAAAGTAGTAAAAGAAACACAAAAAAAAGAAGAAAAGAAACACACACAAAAAATAAGAAAAAGAAACACAAAAAAATAAGAAAAGGGGTACGGCAAAAAGAAAGAAAGAAAGAAAGACAGAAAGAAAGAAAAAGTTTTGCGTGAAAATCAACAATTTTTTAAAATTTTTGTGTGAAAATAAAATTAAAAAAACAAAACAAAACATTATTGCGAGCTTCGTAAGTGTCACAAACGTTTTCGATTCTTCGTGGAATCATAATCGGTTGAGCTAATGAACGAAAAAGCTGTATAAAACGAAATCAATCTACCTTAGACACGACATGATCCATTGAATCTGGGTCTGCTACTGAAAAGCAAAGGATGACCAGGTCGGCGTCTGCGTATGATAAGGGCCGCACTCGATCATAACCGGCATCCCCTGGAAAAAAGAAGGAAAATAGCCGTGAAAAAATGGCGTCAACAATTTATATACACACATTATATAAGACGGGAGTTCCAAAAGTAATGCTTTCTATTTTTATTCCACCCGAATAGATCAAATGGATTTGTAAATTGTATTGTTATAATAAATAAACTTATGCATAATTGACCTGAAAATTTCATCTCTCTACTGCAATTATTGACGGTGTGAGACCCTGAGAAAGCAACCGTTGTCATAGACATACGTCAGAAGTAGACCTGTATCAGTGAATTTCTAACAATTAAGAATGGTGGTGACTATGTGGAAAAATAAATTATGGAACACAAAAAAATCGTTCGTTTAAATAGCACCACTCCCGTGTCCGTAGCTCTCTAATTTTTGGATGAAAAATTAGCTTTACTTTCATGTGTGTGTGTGTGTGTGTGTGTGTGTGTGTGTGTGTGTGTGTGTGTGTGTGTGTGTGTACATATATATATGTATATATATATCTGAGGAAGATCGAAGGAGCGGTCGAAAATATGTGCTTTTGAAGGAAACACTCTTGTTTTTTTTTCAAAAGACTTTTTGTATTCCTACACGTCAACACACAGGAAATAAATACAGAAGAGATATAAACATTTTATATTTTTCGTATTGAAATTTTATTCACACACACACACACACACACACACACACACACACACACACACACACACACACACACACACACACACATATATATATGTATATATATAATCATGAGGCACTTATCTAGGGAGGTATAAAAATAATTGTTCATAAGTATTTAAGAAATATCGTTATTTTAATTAAAAATGTCGTAAATATAATAAAAACCCAATTGCAATGACTCTTCGGAATTTTGCAATGACTCTTCGGAATTTTGCAATGACTCTTCGGAAATATCATAAAACATAATTGCAATGACTCCTCGGAATTTTGCGGATTCATGTAAACATGAAAGTATATGAGTTTTTATTCTTCTGATGAGTCAGGGTGGAAAATATAAAAAAAATCGAAATAGTAATTATATAATTGTTTCTGTGCTACGAAGCAAGTATTGTGAAGCATTAAACATTTTAACACGCTGAATGAAATAAAAAGTAAGATGAACAACATTTTAGAATATGGAATATTTGCATATGCTCTGTAGTTATATTTGACATACATCGAGCTTCATACATAAACACATTGGTATAAATAAATGGCCATATATAATTGAATAAGCATATTGCTGCCATAAACACACACGCAAACACGCATACACACAAACACACAAACACTTACGCATACACACACAAACACAGGCATACACATACATTATATATATATATATATATATATATATATATATATATATATATAATTATTTCCACAGCCAAACAACGTCACAGCCCACAGGAGCCATGAGAGCCAACGAACCGGAAGTCCAACACTCGAGTTTCACCATCTATGACTTCCGGTTCGTTGGTTGTCATGGCTCTTGTGGGCTGCGACGTTGTTTGGCTGTGAAAATAATTATATATAATCTCTCACATTCTGAAAATTATATATATATATATATATATATAGTTCTTAATTTAATCCCAGAATGTGTTTTTATTTTAGTATATTTTTTTTTATTTTATTAAAGTATGTCTGAAAAAGCCTCAGGGATAAAAACGTTGATTTAGTGATAGGATAGATTATGTAAATATTATGCAGGTAATTGTATATTTCTTACATTTACATTTTCATCCACATTTAAAATATAAATATTGCCTAAAAGCGGTCGACTAAGTAACTAACAAAGATGGCGCATGTTATTGCCGCTTAGCTCAGTGAAAAAAAAACAGACAGAAAAAAAAGAGCCTTTTAGTGCTTCGTTACGCTTGTTTGTGCTACAATGGCAGCTGTTGGGTTACGCTTGGCGAAAAAACATCACACGTAACGGAATTCGCCATGTCTTAAAAACTGTGCAATGTTTTTGTGTGCCCTCACCTCCCTTATGAAATCGAGGCACACCCTTATTTATTCTTGGTACGTTAGAAAGTTGGGCGATATGTAGTTGAGTCCATTAAATTATCAGGGAGAGTTGGAACAGCATGAACGAGATCCAAAATCAATTAGGCTGGCATAGTTGTTTGTGAAAATGTCGAATTAAATGTTAACATCTATCTATATCAATATACTTACAAGTTAGAAAAGTATTTCATCCAAGGCATGAAAATTGTTAAACAAAATGTTTTTACTATATGCTTTAAAAATAAAGGTACAAGATTCAATTTGAAATTTATTTATCTTTAAAGTGCACTTTTATAAATTTTACAAAATAAGGTATGCAAATTTAATAACTTACTTTGTAAAATGTATAAAAGTGCACTTTGAAGATAAGTAAATTTCAAATTGAATCTTGTACCTTTATTTTTAAAGCCGATAGTAAAAACATTTTGTTTAACAATTTTCATGCCTTGGATGAAATGCTTTTCTAACTTGTATCCTATATTTTTAAGGTTATATTTTATTTAATTTATTAATTTGGATTTTAAAAAAGATGAATGTGATTTTGTATGTATTTATAAAAACTCTCCTACTCTCTATTTCAGATTGTATTTCTCCTTACACCACAACTCATTTTTGCAACCCCCTCTTTGTATTATTACAGGTTTGAATATTCTCTCTGTTTCAGTTTGTAATTCTCCTCACACCACAACACTTTTTGCAACTCTCTCTTTGTCATACATGTCTGAATAATAAGAAAATCTGAATTTTTTTAACAAAAACTTTAAAATAACTTTTTTTAGATTAATTTTTTTAAAAACTTCTTTCGGAACAGAAAATCTTTACAATTTAATAAGGAACATATTTCATATAGGTTTCATCAAAAATATTCAGTAGATAACGAAAAAAAAAAAATAGAGATGAAAATTTCAAAAGGACTGTATAACTGGTTACGCTCAATAGTAGTCCTCGCTAGCGAAAGACTTTGTTATTGTTATTCTATTATTATTATTTAAAACATTTTGTGTCCTGCGTTTTCGCGCGAGGACTAATATATAACTATCGACTTATATACTTTCTGGCTTAAGACAGCATATCTTTCTCTATAGAACATGAATTCCCACTGGAGAGAACTTGAATGCCTACTAGACACTATCCTCGCGTGTCTAAGGTCTCTCTGTACAGGGGTTTGTCAGGAGAACCTAGCACGAGGATACGTTTTCTACAAGTAAACCATGATTAAATATTTAAAATTCCATTCACGGCCCAAATAAAATTTTCTCAGTATGGATAGCCCGTACTAGTTTTTTATTAAGAACTAACAGAGGTATCCGGCGTTGCCCGGTGTGTTGAGTAAGTAGTGTAATCAAAACAGTAAGCAATTTGGGTAGAGAGAGGTGTTAAAGAAATGGTAGTAAGCAGGCAGGCTCGAGCCCGTAACGCGAAGGAGAAAAATAAGGTTAAAAAATGTAACGTCTTAACCGATGCGTCCATGGTAAAACCGGAAGTCGCAAATGTTGAAATTAAGGCTAGTCAATCGAAAGGAGCCGATCTTGCACAAATGTCGGCGGGGAAAACGACCCCTCATTGTAGAAAACTGGCGAGTTGAGGGTGAGGGAATTAATGTTTTTGACCAATTTTTTTGATATTTGTCGTCCGAGACGTCGCCCTTCAAAAAATATCAATCCCGTGAAAATCCCTCGCGTGTGTGGAAAGATTTGGGCAGACATACAAACACACACACACATTTTGCCTTATATATATATATAGATGGTGAACTTTCTCTCAAGTGATGTTACCTCAAGTAATTTAAGACTGCAATTTTTTGTTTGACAGGATGCTTTCATTACTAAATCTTCTAAACGGCCATGGAAGATGTGTTACGCCGGCTCCATTATTCCTAAGTGAAAAAAATAACGATTCGAAATAATCTTTCTGTCTCGACTGC
>NC_136520.1:76757600-76767600 GCF_053919585.1 Euprymna scolopes | reverse complement strand
CGCCCCCTCCTATCAGCCAATGGGCATGCATTTTATCGAACAAAGGATCTGTTTTAGAACTAGGTTAGTGGTTCATCTGTTTTTTTGGATTAATTTAATAATATAGCTATGCTTGCTGGGTGTGGGGATGTTTTTTAGCGATGTTTCGAAATTAACTCTTTCCATATCTATTTTTAATGTGGTGAAATAAATTCTTATATATATATATATTATAAATTACTAACCAGCTCTACCTACGTATTGAGCACTTTTGAAGTAAATACTTAAAGTTTACGCATAAATCTATACTTTCGTATATTAAATTTGTGTGAGTAAACGAAGTATATATATATATATATATATATATATATATATATATATATATATATATATATATATATATATATATATAGTTTGAATCTACCGACCGGCAGCGGTTATTGGCTCTTATACAGATAGAGTTTTCGATGGACGAGTTTTCCGGGCCCAGAATATGCTATCAGCAGTAAGATACCTATTGGAGCGCCGAATAATAATATTTTTTTCTTTACTTTTTCTTCCATTCAATATACATTGCCCGGTTCTCCGTCTTCCATACTTCTCTCCCTTTGTTTTCTTTATTATATCTACTACACATTGTTCCTCTCCCCGCCCCCTCTCTTTCATTTCTTTTTTTTTTTTTTCTCACATTTAAACCCCCTCCCCCACTCTCCGTCTTTCTCATCCTCTCATCTTTTCTTTCGTCCTTTCCTAATTACAGATTTCTCATCTTAAGCGTTATTTTCACAACGTTTCGGTCGATGTACCTATTTACAATGCCTCCCCACGGGACAGAGTTAGACACCAGGGTCATTTTTTAACGTGGAGAAAAGGTACAAAAATAAAAATTGTTTCAGTAGTGAAGGATTTCTCCTCCACTGAAAGAGAACGAGAAATGGATTTGCCGCATCTGAAGAACAGATGGTATTTATTTGCTCCCCCACCGAGCAAATTAGGCACAAGGCCGATTTTTAAAGTGAGGAGTGAAGGGGAAATGGGGACCAACTCCCCGGGGAGTAGGGGAGCTGGATAGTGACAATTGGTATGAAGGGTTGCCCCTTCATTGACTAAGGTCTTATATGTGGGGTCGCCCCCACATATGGTCTTTGCTTGCAGTATCTGCCGGAACAGATGGTATTTATTTGCTCCCCCACCGAGCAAATTAGGCACAAGGACGATTTTTAATGTGAGGAGTGAAGGGGAAATGGGGACCAACTCCCCGGGGACTAGGGGAGCTGGATAGTGACAATTGGTATAAAGGGTTACCCCTACATTGACCAAGGTCTTATAATGGTCTTTGCTTGCAGTATCTGCCGGAACAGATGCTACACTTTGATCTTGGCCAAAAGGCCAAATTCCGACCTTCATCAGGTGTGTCTTGTTAAACACGGGAATGTTTGTGTCAAACTCGGGAATTTGAACGGAATTTCCAACCGAACACTTTATTTACGTCACGTGGGTAGCATGATCTCGTTCCGTCAGCCATAATTGGATAGAGATCCTAAATAATTCGTAATTGTATTTTGTGGACCGCCCACACTGAGGATTGAACCTTCAACATTCATATGAGTCTTCCAAATACCCTAACCACTGCAACGAGAATATTGGGAGCCTAAAACCTATTTTATTTCTATTTGTAAAAATCACTATTCATAATTAACTAGCCTGTGTGCCGGCTGTTGCCCGTGTTTTTGGAGGTGTGCGTTGAGAAAACAACAACAAAAAAGTGGTAGTAGGCAGGCAGGCTGAAACCTGTACCGTGAAGGAGGGAAAGAACGTGAAAAAAAGTGACGTCTTTGCCGTTGCGTCCATCGCCAAACGGGAAATGACGAAAGTTTAAATTAAGACTAGTCAATCGAAACGAAGGGATGACGTTTGAAAATATCGGCGAAAAAAAAGGAACCCCTCCTTGTAGAAAAGTGCCCAGTTGAGGTTGAAGGAATTCATATTTTTAGCTAATTTTTCGATATTTGTCGTCCGAATGATCGAGTTTAAAAATGATACCAATCTCATTAAAATCCGTCGCCTTTGTCAAAAGTTTTAGGCAGATATATATACAAACATACATACATACATTTAAACAGACAGCTTATATTTATATAATAGATTATTATTACTGTAAATCACAATAATATATATATATTTATATATATGTGTGTGTGTGTGTGTGTGTGTGTGTATATATATATATATGCGATTTTTTACCTATTACTTTGTATATTATCTACAAGCGGGGTCGCAATGTTTTGCCCGGTCGTAAAATACGCTTAAATATGATATTTTAATTTGCCAGATTTCGTATATATTATTATAGACACGTGATTTTAAAAGTAGAAAAAAAGTTTTTGGGTTCCATCAGCTAGAATCGAAACGGAAATCACAACTATAGCATTCAAAGTTGGTGACGTTACCACTTTACAAACGTAACACGCATATAAAGTGATTAAAAATTAAAAATCTAATATATAAACGACTATATGTCTGTCTGTTTGTCTCCATATTTTCAAACTCTATCTCCTCCGAAATTAAAAGTCGCAGAGCGGCGCTAGGGCCCTCGAATGATTGGATTTTTTTATGAACCGTTCTTTTATGGGTCTTTGGCTGGTAGAAATTGTTTTTAAGGGGGTCAAAATGAGTCATAATTGAAAAAAATGTTAAACGTCATCTTAGTTTATTTTAAATTTTTTATCACTTTATATGCGTGTCACGTTGGTACAGTGGTAACGTCACCAGCTTTGAATGTTACAGTTTCGATTCTAACTGACGGCACTTAAATATTTTTTTTTACTTTTGAAATCACGACTCAATAATGATATATACGAAATCTGGAAAAAATAACATATTTATGCGTATTTTACGCCCGGGCAAAACCAGACGTCCTTTCCCACGCCAGTTAAAAATAAACTACGATAAATGCACAAAATGTATAACGAATTTTTCAATTCTGACCCCCTTTTTGGCCGTTTAAAAACTATTTTAACCGGCTAAACACCCATAAAGGAACGGTTCATAAAAAATCCAATCATTTGAGGCCCCTAACGCCGTTCTGCAACTTTTAATTTCGGAAGAGATAGAGTTTGAAAATATGGAGACAGACGGACAGACATCTAGCCTTTTTATATATTAGATTAATTATTTATAATTAACGGTTTCCATATAATATTAAATTCTATACTATTTAGTAACTGGCTGTCGCCCAGTGTGCTGATTCTTTGAAAATTCTCGATTTTAACAGAAACATTCCCGTGTTCGACCAAATGCACCCGAAGAAAGTCGGAGGTTACATCGACCGAAACGTTGTGAAAATGGCACTCCAGATGAGAAGAGTAGTCCAAAGATCTCAAATGATACGAATATTCAATCCTCATCTCAAAAATTCAGAAACGTACATATTTCCCCTCTTTCTATTTATAGCCTCTGTTCATCCTTTCTTTCTACCTATTAAAATGTATATTTTTTCCTTTCCCGTTTCTTTCTCCTTTGCAATATTAACAAGCAGTCCCCGTCCTTTCTATTGCCATCCGATTCTTTCATCCTTACCCCCCACCCCCCACATTCCGATGAGTTACTCTCTTTGCCCTGGGCGCATCAGATCCCCTTCTTCTCTGTGACCATCATGATTTTATTACAGACGCACCTGCTCAGCATCTACTTTACAGTTCAGTTTATGCGCAAAACTCAATCTGTTCTGACCTGATAGGAAATCAGCATTCAGTATTTCGATCCATCCAAGATCGATGTCCGAACGATGATTCTGTCCGTCCTCGGGTATCGATGCGAAGGGAACGGCTGATCGATACCGAATCTTATATGGAATTCCAATTAACGAGGAAGAAAGTTCCAGAGAAACTTTCTGTATTACATACTCACTCAGTCTACACCTTCGCATCGATGATATTTGGATTGATGATACTCCTCCGTTATACTTCTACCTGATACTCCTACATAATACTCCTAGAAAATACTCCTACATGATACTCTTACATGATACTCCTCGATGATACTCCTCGATGATACTCCTCGATGATACTCCTACGTGATACTCCTAGACAAAAAGAGAGTTACATTATTTACTTGATTTTTTTTCATAAGAATCCGTATTATTTGCATTCTTCGAACTACTGTTCTCATTTTGGATGACATTTTCACCATGTCTCGGCCGATGCAACCTCCGACCTTTTTGTCGAATACGGGAACCTTTCTGTCGAACTCGGGAATCTACACCTTTCACTTGGAATTTCGAACAAGACAAGCATGTTTTCGTTTCGTCAGGTCCCAAATAATTTTTGCCGCTCGCACTGAGGATTGAACCAGCCATCTTCAGAAGAATGTAACTTTTACAGCTGAATTTTATCAAGTAATTTATCCACCACGCCATGGATCATTGCGGATAACCAGGAGCCGGGAAAGCATTGTATTCCACATAGTAACCTGAAAAACCGTATCCTAGGACCACCGTATCCCGGGGTTCTACAGCATATTATATTGAACCCAATATATAGTAATGATTTAAAAAGTTAAAAAACCAAATGACTTGTGCGCCACCACCATGAGTCGAAACCAAACGTTTAACTTATGATTTACTTTTTCCTTTGACGTTAATGCCTGAGCTATGAAGACATGTTTGCTGCAAGGCTTAAAATAAAAGAAAAATGAACCAATAGCTATTACGTTACGCATGCATATTCGTAATGCTGTCGTTCGACGTTCACCTGACAAATTCCATTTTTAAATTTTCACACTTTTGTACCCAATTTCCCCGGCTAAAACCCAAGTATAAAATTTCGCATGGGTTCGAATACCCTGAATAATGAATGAATCAATCAATAAAAGTGAACGTGTGTGTGTGTGTGTGTGTCTACATTTTCCTACGCAATAACTCTGTCAATTTCTAGTCTACAGACTCGAAATTTGATATACAGGGTACTGAGATTTGGGAAAATCTATGTGATCGGTTTTCGGTCAGAATTTTGGCTATTAAGGGATCAAAGTTCAACAACGTTTGAGAACTCTACCAAACTCCTCCGACAATTTTGGGTCTAAACACTTGAAATTTTAGATATAGGGTCTTTTGCAGATGAATGCAATACAACGACCCATATATAACAAAGTTATATTTTCTTTTTAAATAAATAGAAAAAGGGGGTTTTAATATGAATATCAATACAAAAAAAATATAGAAATTTTATATATACTGATAAATTTCCGAGTTGAACAAGATACACCTGAAGAAGGTCGGAGATTACATCGACCGAAACCTTGTGAAAATGACACTCTAGATAAGAATAGCAGTCCGGAAAATGCAGATGAAATGAGTAAAACAGTTATTTAGATTGGTCGAACTACTGTTTTCTTCCTGAATGTTATTCTTTCAACGTTTCAGCCGAAGTAACCTACAACCTTCTTCAGGTATATCTCCTCGAACTCAGGAATTTGTACGGAATTTCGAACGGAACCATTTATTTAATCCAATGGATGTTGAAGGTTCGATTCTCAGGGCAGGCGATACTAAGAATATATAACTGCGAATCGTTTAAGACATTTACCCGGTAAGCTGACGGAACGAGAACATGCTACCCTCGTGAATTAAATAAATTCTTCCATTGATTTCGTTGTTAACACAAGAAAGATGGATCTTATATTGAATAAAAAAAATATCACAAGAGTATTGAAAATTAATGAAATAACTGACATTTTATTATTTAAAACGGTTTCTGGCAAGTATGTGTTGAAGACGACCATGCTGTAGTACGCAGGGGCGCAGTCTTGTGGCAATTTTTTCAGAAATTGATCCTTCCTTTAGCAAAAGAATTCAGTTCTTTATTTCTTTAACAAGTTCTCGCACTATCAACAAAGCTCCAATCCCTGTCCCATCACTGCAATGCTGTAACCCTCTCGATGTAAGTACTCCCGACTAATCCGACAAGCAGCAAAGTTCCACCCCTTCATCAGAGAGATCCCTAGAGGCCGGAAAGCCTCATACTCAAATAGTTTTTTTCTCGAACTCTTAGGCGTTGGAATTCTCTCCCGGTTCCCTGTTTCCCTGACTGTACTGACATGCAGAAGTTCAAGTGTCATGTGAACAGATATCTTGCTCAACTCCCTACATAGTGTTCTTGGAGATATGGTCCAGAATAGTAACCAAGATAAGTTACTCTTTTATCTAACTGGATAAAGACAAGATAAGTTACTCTTCTACCTAACTGGATTAGACTTTACTGTTTTTACTTAATGTAAAATGTTTATTCGGCCCGAAAAACAAATAATGACGAGCGATATATGAGTACAAGAAAAAATGTCCGTGTAACAAATACGGTGCGGCCATTTTTTTTTCTTATGTTCGTATATCGTTCGACATTAATTGCTTTTAGAGTCGAACAAATATCTTACATTAAGTAAAAACACTAAAATCTTATCCAGCTTGATAGAATAGTAACTTATGTTGCCTTTGGTAACATTTACTGGTAATATATTTGTTTTTTTTTTATCACATTTTTCAATCTGTGTGGTTTGTAAAAAAAAACGCGTAGCCTTTTACGTCCAAGTGATACTTTGACGTGTTTGGGGATGAAAAAAAAAAAATTCTTTATTTTTCGAAAATCCCACCGTCTGCATAAAAGTTGGATGACGCCAAACAACCCGACGGTAGAACTCCAACGCGAACGGATCCGAACCAAACAAGATGTCTAAAATGACAGTGTTTCTGAATTCCGTTCGGATCATAGGAATTGGACTCCTGACAAGGGAGACATTCTTCAAGATCTGGCATCCGATATCGTCGCTGGTAATGTCGAAAGAAAAGGACAAGGGGAAATTGAAGGAACGAGAGGAGAGGGCAATAGTGGCGGCGGCAGTGGTGGCGGCGGTGGTGTTGGTGGTGGTTTTATGGAAAGTGTAGAACCAAGGGGTTCAGATTTTGGCGTCATGACCGGCACCATCCGTTTTGGCAGACGGAAATGTTTGCCGCAAACAGATTTGCAACCGAAAGAAAAACACTTTTTTTTATTATCTTTTTTGTTTATTTACATTTTATTTAAGATAAAAGTAAAAAAAAAAAGAAGAAAAACGAAAAGACGAAAAGAAAGAAAAGCATTTTTTGTCATTTAAGTGTATGCTTCATATAACCGCGTTTAAACATAGGTTCTCGTAAGATCACTGAAGTTAAGTGACGTAGAACCTGGCCAGTACCAGATGGGTGACCATTTAGGGACACCAGGCGCTGTATGTAATCTTCTCACGACCGGGACATACATGCGGCTGGGAACCACGTGCAAATTTCATATTTCATTTAAACTTCCACCTTCGGAAGAAGCCATCATAGTTCACTGAGAATTAATTGCACACCAATTATTTACGATTCGGTACTTATTTTTCTTCGTACAAAATGTGTTAATTCGGTTAAATTAAAGTTGTTAGCTTTCGAAATAACTGCCAAACTGTATCGACTAGTTTTTCTGATTTTTATAGCGGTGACAGGGCACGTCTATCCACCGTATTCATTTTGCTGATTTTAAAAAATAATATTTTGCATATATAATTTTTTTTTTTCAGATTTTTGTGGATTTCTTTTCTTCTTCTTTTTTCATTTTTATATTGCAAGTGTTAATTACGAAATAATAAAATTAAATAGTGGTTACTAAAAATTATTGTTATTGGCACCCGGACTTACGGTTAGTGGTAGTATTAAGGGAGGATATGTTTTGTTTTCTACGGAATAAATAAATAAATAAATAAATAATAATAATAAAAATGTATTTAAAAAAATCTGACAAGCAACATACAGCATATTAATACGGGGATTAATTTGTTCTGCCAGACATGACTCATTAAATAAGCTAGTCAATAAAATGTAGCAGCCATTTTTGGAGTTAACCAGTTCAATATACACATTTCTTTCCTTTTTTCTATTTATATAGTTTTGTTCTTTATTTTTACTTTAATAAAAAATATTTTTGTTCAAAATTTCTTATTTAAGTTTATTTTTTCTTTCTATTTGATTTTTGTATTTTTTTTTGCCCCCCCCCTTTCTTTTTACTTTCTTTTCTTTTCATTCTTCGTTTTGCCTTTGGTTCTTTTCTTTTTCTTTCCTCTATTACTAGATAAACGCAGTTAAGCAGAATTTACTCTGTTTGGTACTAAAATGATAAGATATTCACTTGCTGAACACCTCAGCAAGATGTGACACAAGATTAGAAAAGAAGTGATGTCAAGCCAGTGCCTCTAAAGGACAGGCACTTTAGTCTAGCAAAAATTGGTAATCTCCAAAAATGCCGTTAGGGCTTACAACATGGCCGCCAGAAGAGTCACGTGATCCGGTTGATCCAAAACATGAATCGCCGTATTACGAAACCGGAAAACGCAAATTTAAAGCAAACTTTGACAAACAAGCATAATAATTAAGTACAAAAACAGTTTTTCAATATCATAATAATAAATAATTTATTTAGAACGGTCATTTAATTTTTTGTTGAGAAACAATCACAGTTTTTTGTTTTTTAAATGTTTACAAAATGTCTACGAATGTGCGTAGACATTTTGTAAACATTGTTTTTAAAAAATAAAAAATAATACTTCTATTATGTTTTAAACGACTGTAATAGTTTATTTTGGAAGTATATTTCATAAAGAAAATTGACAACCCACTTTAAAAACAGAAATTACGAGTTTTATATATTTTATTCGCAGTTTTTTGTTGGGGGTGTCAACAATTCCGCCTAAAATTCTGATACACCTAGTCGACCACTTGTTTGTTCTGAATAAAATACTTTTTATAAACACTGTTTTAACTAAAAACAACCTAAGATTGTTTCTCAAAGTTGGCTATTTTTATAACAACATTATATCAACAAAAAATTAAATACAAACAAATTGTGATTGTTTGTCAAAGTTTGCCTTCAAGGCTGCGTTTTCCATTTGCACGATTCATGTTTTGGATCAACCGGATCACGTGACTCTTCTGGCGGCCATGTTGTAAGCCCTAACGGTATTTTTGGAGATTACCCAAAAATTTCCCTGTGCATACCCACCGGAATTTCCTAGGCAACAATCAATAAACTTGCCCGACTCGAACGCAAGGTGGCAAAGCCTGGGAGGGTACTTGGTTAGTATCTGGCCTCGCATCTGTTCGACTTATAATTAAGAACGGATTCTTGACGGGCACTTTCTACCTAAATTTCCAAGCAACCAAACCAGAAAAGAAACCCATCTTCTATTATATTACAGGAGATATCCATTGTCTCTCGAGACTGAACGGTGATTAATAATATCTTTAATACATATGGAGGTCGGAATAAAAAAAGTAATTAAGAATCTCTCAGATTTACATAGATCTCTATATATAAAGTAGTTGCGTTTGTGTGTGTATGTGTGTCTGTATATACAACTATCCTATAGCCCATATTACTGGACTGATCATGACCAAACCTGGCATGACGATGGTCCCCAACCTAGGGATTTATCACCACATTATCCAAGATAAAGGTCAATGGTCTAGGTCATAGCCAGATAATACAAATTTTTTTCGATAAATTAAAAAAAATTTTTTTTTTCATCTCCTTCTTTTAATCTATCAACAGAGCTCCAATCCCTGTCCCATCACTGCAATGCTGTAACCCTCTCGATGTAAGTACTCCCGACTAATCCGACAAGCAGCAAATTTCCACCCCTTCATCAGAGAGATCCCTAGAGGCCGGAAAGCCTCATACTCAAATAGTTTTTTTTTTCTCGAACTCTTAGGCGTTGGAATTCTCTCCCGGTTCCCTGTTTCCCTGACTGTACTGACATGTAGAAGTTCAAGTGTCATGTGCCTATTTACCTATTTGCTATGCCTCCCCACGGGACAGAGTTAGACACCAGGGTCGTTTTTTTAACGTAGAGAAAAGGTACAAAAATAAAAATTGTCTCAGTCGTGAAGGATTTCTCCTCCACCGAAAGAGAACAAGAAATAGAAGTGCAGCATCTGAAGAACAGATGGTATTTATTT
>NC_136520.1:76750100-76755100 GCF_053919585.1 Euprymna scolopes | reverse complement strand
TCGCAAATAAGAAATTCATCAAATAAGAAAAAAGAACTTCCAATAATTTGTTATTTCCCTCGACTCTTGTTTAGATGCAACTCCAAGAATTATCTCCCTTTAATAGTGACTATAAGCCAATGCGGCGCCATATTGGTTCCGGTAAAAAATAAACTTGTGTTGTTTTCTCGAAAGAGAAAGTGTAACGGTCCAAGCATTGGGTTTTTGTAAATATCGGTTCTATAATAATATAATTATAAGATAAACTCACTTGTGTGATTGTTTAGTTTAGAATAGCGTGAATTACACATTGAATTTATTTCTTGTAGTTATTTTAATATTAGTTTTATGTATTATTTAAATCAAATATTAGTATCCAAATACCCTGAAAACTTCAGCATATACCAGGCTAGGGAAATATATCTCCCCAACCGTACAAAATAGACGAATAGGGATAAAGGCTAGACTGTTCGAATCACCAGCTCTAGGAAGGTATCTTCTTAATGTTACCATGACTTAGGAAGCCTACATCTACTAATAATGTTTGGTAGCACAGGTTTTACATCGGAATTTTCCTTCACCTAGATGGATGACCTGACAAGGTTTGCGAGTCGATCACACCGAGAGGGGTAATCCCGCGCCTTGGAAAATTTAAACCATAAGTATCTGCTTGAATAAGGCTTTTCTGTTTTCTAAGAAATTAAAATTAATTTTAGAGATAAGTTCTCTTCTTATTAAGTAAAAATCATAGAAATAAAGTTTTTTTTTTTTTAAAATTTAAATTTTATAAATTTGATTCAAACTATATATGTTCAAAATAATACAAGTAACATTAAGAAAATACAAATAGAAAATCGCATAAACAAGTGAAGCATGCATCCCCCCCTGGAGTGCACAGTGAACAAGGCATAAAAAAATGACTAAGTTCAGCATTTGACCACCTCCATTTAACCCCAGGGGACGTCAAATCCTGGTGAAAATGAAAAAAAAAACAAAAAAAAACGGTGCCGTTTTAGGCTTCATCATATGTAAATTTGAGTTCTGCATCATGCAAAAAAAAAAAAAAAAGAAATGACTAAGCCCATCATTTGCCTCACCCTCATTTAGCCCCAAAAGTCCCCAAGGCCTTTACATATATAAATTTGAGTTCAGCACCATGCAAAACTGCTAAATAAACATACACATAACATTTTGGACAAATATGGTAAACTTGTCCCAAAAATGGAGTGTTTTTATTAGACTTAAAAGAGCCCCTGGGGTACACCCAAGAGTTATCGCGAAGTATAGACAAACAAAAACATATAGAAATCAGTTAATTACAACTTTCAGAAAGTTTTATAAAAATCCAAGGCTTCAATTTTTTTTAATAAGCACAAAAGTGTCAATTTTAGCCATTTTAATCCGAAATCCTAGGTGGGGGGGGTGGCAACCGGAGTTTTCCCGGAAAAAATTGTTCTGTTACATTTTACTCATATCATGTTTAATGTTTGTGCAAAATTTCAAAAAATTCCAAGACGTAGTTATTAAGAAAAGTGCAGACAGACAAACGGAGGAACGGACAAGGGTGAATTTACAGGTCCACCCTCCTTTTGTCTGGGGACCAAAAATGATTATAGATAACGATTTAAAATATCTGTAGTAATTATTGTAAGCTAGTGAGACCGGTTGAAATTCTACGCTTGCTTGATTCATAATTAATAGTAATTATTTTTTTAAAATCCTTTCACTCCAAACAAGGTATATTGCAAATTACATTGTTATGATTACTGATGCCTTCATGACCTAAAATTTTTATTTTTCTGTTGCAGATATTGACGGTGCGAGAATCTAAGAAATCAACCCTGTCATAAACATGCATCAGAAGCAGAGAAGCGTCCTTGAATATCTGGAAAAAGTGCACTGAAAAAAAATATGGTTAATATGTAGAAAAAATAATTAATTCTGGAACACAAAATGTTGCTCGTATTAATGGTAACACTCTTGTTTTCGTAGTTGTTCAACTTTGTGCGTTCAAAAAATGGGAGGCTTTACTTTTGAAGCGACCTCCGTATGACAAGGCGTGCTCCGAATGTTTCTGCACAGCCATCGTTCATCACTAGCAAAAGTGGGAATGGAAGTGACTATGTAGAAAAAAAACTTCAACTTTAGGTCGCTCGTTTTAATAGTACCACCCTGGTCTTCATAGCTCTTTAACTTTCGGAGTTAAAAAAATCGGAGCTTTACTTTTGAAAAGACCCTTGTAGTACAAAGTTGGTATTTCAATATGATCGCTTCCATTTAATTTAAATCGTTTCAAAATAAATTGCCTCTTCTAGCTTATCATAAAAAATAATCGACGATCGAAAGATCCCATTTTTTTAAAAACAAGATGGATAGGGGATAACATCCATAGAACATGAAATATGGAAAATAACATATTCAAAATGGTGGACAAATTAAATTCAACAAATTATATTTTAGATTATCTGTTTTAGAAAAGTTCTCGAATGATGATAATTGGATAAACAATCTGTAAAATTGTATTTCTGCCCGAATACACCGTTAAACGAAAACTGTGAACGTCACTTCCTGTTTTCTTCCGTTTCTCAAATGGCGGACATGTTTCTCATTTCACTCGTTTCCGGTCGGTTAATTTGCTTCAAATATTTGAAAGTAATGAAACGAAATTAATTCCTCGTTTATAAAAGTCTTTGTAACTTTGTAGAGTTATCAGATGAAACTTTTATCTTTCTCAACGCAAAATCATCCTCACACACACACACACACACACACGCACACACACACACAACACCCCCCATATATATATATATATATATATATATATATATATATATATATATATATAATTTCTAATTTTTTCTGAGAAGTATATGCATAAAAAGAGTCGGTATTGACATAATGATAACATGTTGTTTCTGCATAACGAAACGGATCTGTAAAAAAATGTACTGAAATTTTAATATGCTAGATATTCTTTTACATATGTTCTGTTGTTATATTCATCTGAGCAAAAAGGACTTATATACACAAAGATTGAAATATGATTGGAAAAACATATTTTACTAAACACACACACACACATATGTAAACTGTTTTGCAGTTTTTTAGAGGGACATCCATTCGTATCTAATAAAGACTTAGGAGTGTAAATTTACTACTACTACTACTACTACTACTACTACTACTACTACTACACACGTGTATATATCTATACTATAAAGCTTAACGTCTGTGTATGTGTCTGGTCACGAATAGGCTCCTATATGGTTGCTTATTATAGAAAACTGATTGCATATAATGATAGAAGATGTATCGAGACACAGGAATGGGTATGTTTTATCTGGCATAATGATGATTCATTAAAATTGTGGAGTCTGCGTACGCGCCTGGTCCACAAACTATGGAAATAAAAAATTTAAAAATTTAAAAAAAAAAAACGTTTACAAGTGTTTTTGATATAGATGTACATAATAATACTTTGATAAGTATGTTTTGACTTAAATAGGGATGATATAATAAAATTGTGGGGTCTGCGTTCGCGCCTGGCCTCCATAGAATGGAAATAGACACAAACTTTAATGAAGACTTTTCATATCTATCTGCGTAAGTATACTTTGATAATTGTGTTTCAGTTTGAAGAAATATAGTATAATAAAATTATGGGTTGTTCGTTCGCGCCTGACCTCAATGGAATGGAAATATGTCACAAAGTTTAACAAGTTTTTTTTAATATAGATCCACAGAATATTGTGATAAGTATTTCAGTGTGAAGAGGTATGGTATAATAAATTATGGGGTTTATCTATTTTATTTTTACTTTCATCATATTTTGCTTTGGTTTTGATACTCCCACATTCGAAGCTATCTCTTTACAACCCTTCCTTTTCATAACCTATCATACTTTCATAAATCAGAGCCCATTTTCTGTAGGCTGTTTTTGAACCCAGTCAACGACGGGTACTTTTGCTAGTATATATATATATATATATATATATATATATATATATATATATATATATATATATATATATATATATATATATATATCGATGTGTCTATCTGCTCGTTTAACTTTGTCACGGAAACGATTGGGCCGATCAAGCTGGAATGTTTTATGGACCTTTGTAATGATAAGGTGCAGTGAACTAAGTAATATGGGTCCGTTAAGGATTAAAAAGTTATTAATTGAGATTGGTATTCGATGAAAAAAATGAGCACAAATTTAACCATGTTCAACCATCAATTTAGTATGGCAATTTCCATGTCAACGGTTTAAAGTCTATTCGATTTACATGCCAATCAGAAATCTAGGTCATAAGATTCGAACCCAGCTACAAAGCTACCATTTGCTCCATTTGCCGAGCCTCTACCTCAGGCTTAATGTGAGATAAAAACTATTAAACGCCGAATTCAGTCGGGTATATTCTAGAGTGTTCGCACCAGCGGAAGTCGTGAACATTGCATAGATGCTAGTTGATTGCCTTTGTTAGAACAGTCCACAAAGTATATTTATATATTGTGTATAAATATATGATATCGTTGTTATAATTTAAAAACTAGAAGATGTATTTCATTCGCACTCATTTTCTATTGATATTTCATGAAATATGCGTTACACTTGTTTCGTTGAATAATGGAAATCCACTAAACAACTCCTCAGTGATAAATATATGTTCCTAAAAACAGTTGGAAAGTTTTCTTTATATATAATTACCATAGGGACCCGGCGTTTCTTGGCGTGGAGGGGTAGTATAATAAGACTACCAAGCAACCCCCCCCCTAAAAAAAACAACTAAAATAATAGCGTGTTTATACGTTCAGATGGTGAGGTATAAAAAACATTGTCGACGCAAAAAGAACTCCCCATTTTGTCATGATCGGTCTTTTTTTTTTTTACACAGTGATCACCACTTATACAGGCCCGGAAGCCACTCAGGGATAAGAGTTATTGCAAGTACATTACGTTAGTGTGGAGATTTGATGAAGTGTTTAATTAAGGGGGCGGTTCATTAGGAATTTTT
>NC_136520.1:76717600-76745100 GCF_053919585.1 Euprymna scolopes | reverse complement strand
CAGAAAGTATCTTACATCTTTACAAAGCCACAGTTCGAGTATTGTTGATGCATTTGTCAGTTGTCTCCCATTCTTAGACATGGTCTAAAAAAGAGTCTCACATCTAGTTGGTCCCGCACTAACCTTTGTCCTATCAACGTGAAGTAATGTTGCACTGAACTTGTTTTACAGGTACTTTAATGCCCCCTTGACATAATCTTTCCAACTTACTGTGTTTTATTTGAATTCCGTCAGAGAGACATTAACTCTCACAATCGCTTCCCCAAAAAGCAATATGTCCACAAAACATTATCTGAAGAGAGCCAAAAATACTTGAAACGTGTTGTATTAAATAATAATCAAGGTATTAAAAAACAATCTTGTTGGCTCTATTCCTTTTAGTATATATATTCCGCCAAGCAAAACACCTAACACCTCCCTACTAATAACAGCTTAAACACGGGAAACAGCATCTCCCACTCCCCCCACACACCTACAAAAACCCTACTGCTAACATTAACAAATTATACATGCCCATTTTACCCCGGAATGTAAATCTTATAAACACCAACGTAATATTGACAGCCATTTCAATATCAATTCTTTATTGGTCTGATGAAGTGTTGTCCCTGAATTTGGTTTCCACTGAAACATGTATGCACATATGTAGCCAATAACGTTTATATAATGGCATTCCATGATGGCATTCCAGTTATAGTGCTGAAAAAGCTCCAACCAGAACTTGCCGCCATACTTACAAAGCTGTTTAAGCGTTGCCTTAAGGAGAAGTGCTTTCCAACACCCTGGAAAACCTCATCAGTTTGCCCTACATTTAAGAATTCAGGTGAAAAGTAATCTCCTTTTTGACAAGCTTCTGGGTTTGACCTTTACTCTTCATCTGAAATGGAACACGTACATCAAATCTGTTGCCAGGGATGCTGGGAAAATGGTGGCATCTTTCTACCGCTCCAGAAGATATCTCACTACTGATGCAATTCTCCATCTGCATAAAAGCCAACTACGTCCAAGGATGGAATACTGCTGCTACATCTGGACAGGAGCTGCTAAAAACAGCCTATCCTGCCTTGACAGAGTACAAAATAGACTTCGTGGTTTAGTGGGGGATGCCCTTTTCTCTTCCCTGCAATCTCTCTCCCACAGAAGAGACGTTGCGAGCCTGTCTTTGTTTTATCGTTATTTCCATGGCAGGTGCTCGTCTGAGCTCCAATCCCTCGTCTCCCTCGCCAATCTTTCACGAGAAACACCCGTCTGGCTGAAACTACTGTCAATAAGTGTCCCCATTCTTTATCTGTGCCTAAATCCAAACTAGATTCCATGAGCAAAGCTTCTTTCTTAGAACTGCACGCCAGTGGAACTCTCTGCCGCTTGTCTGTTTCCCACCTAACGACAACTTGGACGTCTTCAAGTCCAACATGAAGAAACTCCTGACAAACCGCCCCCTTAAGTAAGACACTCTATCAAAACCCCCAATACTAATGATTACTACAATACTATCTCATTGATTACTGTACACGCAATAACCCTTATCCATGAGTGGCCTTCGGGCCTTGATAGGTGGTGACCCCCATGTAAAAAAAATATAATAAATAGACTATATATATATATATATATATATATATATATATATATATATATATATATATATAATACAAGCCTTATGTCAGTAAAATACAAACTAGTGTCTGTAAGTATTAAAAATAATTATAGAAATAATTATGTCAGCTCCTTTAAGAACGCGGTTATTATTGTTGAGCACTTTTAAGTTGAAATTAAAACCGCTCACTTAAGCTCACATGCGCAGATCATGATGTTATTGAGCTTTTTTTAATGTAAATTTCAACTGTATTTCTCTCGATTAACGTTGACCGCGACATTTGTTCCTTGCAAATGGAGTCAGAGATGGCTTCGTGGCCGGGTTTGAATCTCCCTAATTATAACTTCCTGCACTGATGATTCCCGAAAGGATAAAACACTAGGGTCTGTAGCTATAATATATATATACATAATACTCATATATATATATATATATATATATATATATATATATATATATATATATATATATATATGGTATGTATAGCCGTACTGATGAGCTGTGATACAGCAAAACAGTGCTGTATATATATATATATATATATATATATATATATATATATATATATATATATATATATGATAGCAGAGCGTCCGACATTGCTCTCTCGTAAATTGCGTATAAATATTATATTTTATTAATTCATACAGAAACTGAAACATGTGCATGCAAGTTTTATTTTCTAAACCGTTCATTTGTAAAAAAATAAAAAAATACCCAAGCTGAGATCGAAATATTTGAAGACAGTGTGTCAAGTATAATAACGATTAGACCAGCGTAACAGGATCTTCAAAAAGTGTTTTGAAACCACTTATACTTAACCCAAATAATCTGCAATGTGAACTATTCACGCATGCGCATTTGTGAAACAGATGATATTCGATGACTTCCCTGTACCAATTTTTCAATGTTGACTCCTTAGCAGCCCTTTTTCGGATGATAGCGGATTAAAAAGCTTTCCACGTGTCTGAGTATTCTATATACCAAATTTCAAGTCTGCAAATTAAAAATTCGTTGAGTATATAGGTTGAGAAGTGTCCTCACACACATATTCTCACTTTTATATGTAGACATAGTAGTGGAGGTTGGCGTGCGTTTGTGTTTAGTAGATTTCTATTTTGTTTTACGTATTTAAGTTTCTCCGGCAGCCGACCAATATATCCATTAACATTAGAATATCGTATATATCTGTTTACAACTCCACGTACTTTTCCATTTTCTTCTTCCGCATATCTTTTTTTGACTGATCGATTTTCCACATTTTGATATTTCATACCACATTTCAAAATGTCGGACATCTTCTAACCGGAAGTTGGCCCCCATTAAATGAAAGTCCCAGATGGTGTGCCGGAAAGATAAGACCGTTTACAAGGAGCAAACAAACATGGACGAGAATCGTTGCGGTAAACACTTTTAAAAACTGGTAAAGTTACTCAGCATTAAAAAAAAAAAGGTCGCAAACATATCCGGAAATTATCCATCCATCTAACCAGATAGATAGATAGATAGATAGATAGATAGATAGATAGATAGATAAATGGATAGATAGATAGATAGATAGATAGATAGCGATTTATGTATGCATTTATTAGGTATGGGTAAAAATGGACAAATAAAGATAATGGTGGAATAAAAATAGGGGAACCTAGTTTGGAAAACTGATTTATCATATTTTTTTTTGTACGTTTCCGACTACTTTTGGATTGTATTTGAAAAATTAAAGACTAAAGTTAATTTCCTAAAGGAAAAAAATATTTGTACACATGAAAAAAAAAAAAAAGTTATGAAAAATGTTTTCCCGGCGATCTAACCAATTCAGCTAAAGTTTGAAGTTAAATAAATTCATTGTAAAAATCCTTTAAAAGATAAATATTAGTTTTCTGGGTTTATTTCAAAGATAATTAGTAAAGTAAAGTCCTAAGGTATTGAATTAAAAAAAACAAAAAAACACCTTGTTTGCTTGTTTGTACAAAAAATAGCTTAATTAGCTCCCCAAAAACGAGTAATTTTACTGTTCGCAAAATCGCAACACATGAAGCTTATACGGAAGCCCAAATTTACAGCCAACCGAAACGTTAAGACATTCTGTTAGGACGGCCCCTCATATTAAATCAACAGTATAGTCTTTTATATGACAGGGATGCGTTCGAAATAAATGTTTCTGTTTAAAGCACAATTGAAGCACGATACTTGAATTTTACATTTTAAAATTCAAATTCAAACCATTATGTATAAAAAAGTAGTTTCATAAAATCAACAGTAGGTTCTCTACAGTGCAATGTAGCCTATAATGAATTGTGAACTAAATCACTGTGGGTGTCATGTGAAGCTTCTTCCGGGTGCTCGGCCATGGGTCCCAAACTAGAGCAGGCAATCAATCGTCGATTTGGTTGAAAAATGGCCGATTTCGCCGATTTCGATGTTAATAAAATTATGAAAGATTGAAACATTCGTTGATTATCATTCAATTCCGGCCAACGTCAAGTCTCCCTGCTAATATATATATAATCGAGCCAGAGATGTCTCATGTCGCGGGGTTCGAATCGTTCGACTGGTAGTAATCGTGACACCCTGCACTGAAGAATCCCGAAAGGATGAAACACTAGTGTCTGTAGGTATTTAATTATTATAGTAAAAAAATAATTATATATATATATATATATATATATATATATATATATATATATATATATATATATATATATATTATGATAAAAGGAATCACTGTTAATTTATATAGATATATTTATATATGAAAAAATTGTTAATTTATATAGATATATATATATATGAAAAAATATATGATGGTTTACTTTTGAAACGACCGTTATATATATATATATATATATATATATATATATATATATATATATATATATATATATATAACGGTCGTTTCAAAAGTAAACCCTCATATATTTTTTCACTCAAAAGTTAAAGAGCCGCGAAGACGGGAGTGGTAGTATTAGAATGACCGCCATTTTGTCATCACCATTCTGAATGCAGCTTTGTCAGAAATTCAGTGATGCATCTCCGCTTCTGACGCTTCGTTGTGTACATAATAAACCTGGTGATTTCTATCCGATGTCAGCAAAAAAAAAAAAAAAAGTTAATTTCGTACATTATAAATCTGGGTTATTATGTACAAAATTAACTTTTTGTTGGTAACATCGGATGGAAATCACATCTGACGAGTTGATGAGAAAGAAAGTTCCACGAAAACTTAAAATCATAGAATTGTCACCCCATTAATGAAACAGCTGTAATGGAGAGATCCAAGATGAAATAAACAAGAGTTATAAAAAAAATGTAAGTCTTGAAATTTCACCAAAATTTTGTACTATATATGCTCTGCACATATAAAATAGATGCATTGAGCTTTATTTGAAATTAACAGTGATTCCCTTTTATCATAAAAGTCTCAACCCGTTATATGAAATGGTATACATTGAAATTAACAATATTTCAAAAATAAACATAAAGATATATATATATATATATATATATATATATATATATATATATATATATATATATATATGTGTGTGTGTGTGTATACGTACGTTTTTACGAGTTTTTCTCTACATTTATCGATTTTCTATGCAAATGTTACCATTTAGAGTTTCATGAAAAAATTCCAAAATGTCGGACACTGACACCGGAAGTTTATTCTCGTTAAATTAAAAGCCTAAGTAGTTCGTTGGAAAATTAAGTGCGTACTCCGAGAACTTGGAAACAAAAACGAAAACAGAAGTGAACATTCACTTTGCGTTATGTTTACTTTCAGAATGTAAAAATAAGGAATCATTTTATTTATTCTTAAAAACAATATATATATATATATATAATATATATAATATATATATATATATATATATATATATATATATGTGTGTATGTGTGTGTGTGATTACTTCATTTACTTACATAAAATATATGGCAATTAAGTTACACAGAGTGAGATTGGGAGGGGTGCGGTGGAAACTAGAACGCTGATTGGCTAACTAGAAACTCAATAGAAGGTGCGTATATAAAAACGTGACACAACCACAAAATCCTTGCATAAGTCTGATGAATCCTATCGTGGATGAAACGCGGAATATTCTGTGTAGCTTAATTGCCATATATATTTTATAACTTACTATATATATATATATATATATATATATATATATATATATATATATATAAATTATAGAGTGTTATAAAAGCAAGGAGTATTGCAGTTATGAAAAGCTCAATAGGTGTTGTTACCTAGAGCTATATATAGAAAAGATAAGGGATTAATAATTATGGATTTATCAAGTTTACATAACGGGGAAACATAACAAAATCCACTTTTTTAATGTACGATCGTTTCAGAAACGGTATCCTTTTATCTATTCCATATTTACAAATAAAAATATCGAGAAATAATTAAAATATTCCGGGATATCATCCTCTCATCATCCTATTTTTTTGTCTTTTTCTTTATTCTATGTTCAACAACTAAATTAACTTCGATAAAAAATTTGGTGTCTTCTACCCCTCCCACACTTTTTATACTGATAAACATATGATACCCGACAATATTTCAATTATTTTTCGATACTTTTATTTGTAAATATTAAATAAAGGAACGGATATCGTTCCCGAAACGATCGTACACGAAAAGATTGGATTTTATTATGTTTTCCCCAATGTAAACTTGATAATTTCACAATATGTTTGGGCCCTGTCGGTGGGGCATTAGAATACGCCGACTGTCCCCCTGCAGAGGGTAAAAGTCCCACCATGGGGGTCCTGGATATGACCTTAAACTATACCCGATGGTGAGGCCCCAGCTTGCGGGCTTTGGGGAGTGTGGCGCCACTTTTTAATTGCCATTGCTCCCAAGTCCACTCTGACCCGGAGTGGTAGTACCTATTAGGGTCCCAACTGTGGGTTGAATAGAAACTGACTTGCAAAAGACAAATATATTCTATTAAAAAAATTGTTCTTCAAAATCACTGGATTCGGCATTAAATGACCTGGAAAAGGGTTGATATGCCGTAAAACAAAAACAACCAAAACCAAACCAACCACAAGAAATAATATGTCCGGTTTCGTCTCCTGTAATTGGGTTTCAACCTCTGGAAGGTTGGAACGTAGACCCCTGATGTTGGAGAAGGAGACCTGGTAGTAGGGGTCTCAGTCCAAGGATTGAATACTGTTGCCATATCTGGGCAGGAGCTGCTAAAAACAGCCTATCCTGCCTTGACAGAGTACAAAATAGACTTCGTGGCTTAGTGGGGGATGCCCTTTTCTCTACCCTGCAACCTCTCTCCCACAGAAGAGACGTTGCGAGCCTATCCTTGTTTTATCGTTATTTCTATGACAGGTGTTCGTCTGAACTCAAATCTCTGGTCCCCCCTCGCCAATCTTTCACGAAAAACACCCGTCTAGCTGAATCCACTGTGAAAAATTTCCCCCACTCTATATCTGTGCCTAAATCAAAACGCGGATTCCATGAACAAAGCTTCTTTCTTAGAACTGCACGCCTGTGGAACTCTGTTCCGTCTGCCTGCTTCCCTCCGGACTACAACTTGGATGTCTTCAAGTCCAATGTTAACAAATTCCTAATGAACCGCCCCCTTAAGTAAACACTTCAGCAAATCTCCTCTCTAACTTAATGTACTTGCAATAACCCTTATCCCTGAGTGGCTTCCGGGCCTTGATAAGTGGTGATCACTGTGTAAAAAAAAAAAAAATATATGTTTGCTTATTAGAAAATTATTCTGCACTCATTTGGTCTTTAAACAGTTAATTTTTTTAAATTATATATATAGTAGGTTATAAAAATGAATATGGCAATTAAGCTACACAGAATATTCCGCGTTTCATTCTCGTGAGAAATCGTGAGGCTTATGCAAAGAGTTGTGGTTACCTAGCATTTTTCTCTACGCACAGTATATTGAAGTTTTAGTTAGCCAATCAGTTTCCTATTTTCCACCGTTTGGAGGACCGGGCTTTAATCCTGGCTTGGGGTAGTTGCTTGTCTAGCGGCACTGATGAGCTGGAAACCAGCGAAACAGTACTGTATGTGAATGACTATATATATATATATATATATATATATATATATATATATATATATATATATATATATATATATATATATACTTCAGAATAGTTTTTATTTAACAGTCAGTTGTTATGGAAACGTGAGATTGTAAGGTTTACAAAATATTACTGGCAGTAATATTCTATAAGTTATCCCATCTAAACAAGAATTGCTCGATATGCAAGACAGAGCAAATAAATTAAATTGTAATTCAATTAATTAAAAAAAAAAAACTCTCTTTGACTTTCCATGTCTCACTGACTTTAGCAAATAGGGTGCATACATTTATAAGTATTTGCTAATATTTTCTCTCCTCTGATGAGATGGTAGACATCGAAACCCTATAGGTTAAGGAGATTAATTTTCTAAAGCATTCTTTGTATTGCTAAGAATAATAAAAATTCTTTGATATGAAACTCAACCACTTCATTTCATTTCAATGAGAGTTTTTTTAAATTCATTGAATTACAATTTTATATATATATATATATATATATATATATATATATATATATATATATATATATATATATATATATATTTCTAAGAGAAACTGATATAAACAGAGACTGAAGAGAGTCCGACGTAGGAAACCAGTAATAACCTCTTTCGTTTTGGATTTGAAACCAACGGTACCGATGTTTTTCTGATCTTCTATAACACATCTATATATAAATATATCCCAATTATAAGCTAAAAACCGACTTTCGGTTCACGGAATTCGTTTTACAAATATTTTGCACGCCAACTTTCGCTGGTCACGCTTGGTTAAATTAAACCAATCCCATTCCCCCATTATAAATCCCCACCGGCCATGATTTTTTTTAATGAAGTCATGCAATCTAATAAGTAACTCATCCTTTTCATAAAAAAACGCGTTGTTGTTGTCGTTGTTCTTGCTCGTGGTGGTGATGATGGTGGTGGTGTTTATGATGAACCAATGATTATGCTTATTATCATGATTCGGTCATTGCGAAAAATTATTTACGCAGCGTATCAAAGAATGCATAGTTCTACATATCTTTCCCTCCATAAATTTAATCCAGTCTACTATTCATCCGGTTGTCCTTAGATATATTAGTCCCCCTGAGTCTATTAACTTTTCCTTCTGTCTCTTTCTCATATATATATATATATATATATATATATATATATATATATATATATATATATATATATATATATATATAAAGCTGAACGTCTGTGTGTGTGTCTGGTCACGAATAGGCTCCTTATATGGTTGACTATTATAGAAAACTGATGACATATAATGATAGAAGATTTATCGAGACACAGGAATGGGTATGTTTGATCTGGCATAATGATGATTCATTAAAATTGTCGTGTGTGCATACGCGCCTGGTCCACAAAATATGGAAATAAAAAAAAATTTAAAAAAAAAAACGTTTACAAGTGTTTTTGATATAGATGTACATAATAATACTTTGATAAGTATGTTTTAACTTAAATAGGGATGGTATAATAAAATTGTGGGGTCTGCGTTCGCGACTGGCCTCCATAGAATGGAAATAGGCACAAACTTTAATAAAGACTTTTCATATCTATCTGCGTAAGTATACTTTGATAATTATGTTTCAGTTTGAAGAAATGTGGTACATTAAAATTATGGGATGTTCGTTCACGCCTGATTTCCATAGAATTGAAATATGTCACAAAGTTTAACAAGTTTTTTTAATATAGATCCACAGACTATTGTGATAAATGTTTCAGTGTGAAGAGGTATAATAAATTATGGGGTTTATCTATTTTATTTTTACTTTCATCATATTTTGCTTTGGCTTTTATACCCCCAAATTCGAAGCTATCTCATTATAGCCCTTCCTTTTCATAACCTATCATACTTTCATAAATCAGAGTCCATTTTCTGTAGGCTGTTTTTTAACCCGGTCAACGACGATACTTTTGCTAGTATATATATATATATATATATATATATATATATATATATATAATATATATATATATATATCTGATGCGTTCCTTTTCTTGTAATGAGTATAATGAGAATAAATTAAAAAATTGCATGAATGATTTTGCGCTACGAAACAGGTGCCGTCAAGAATTGAAGATTTCAATATACTTAAAAACATAGATGATGAACGAAATCTTGAAATTAGTTATATAGACGTTTCTCATTTATTTGTAAATGCTCTGTAAAATGTAGCTCCATATATTAAAGAATTAATATAATTAAAAGGTGGAATATTGAATAAGCGTATTTTCCTATAAACATAAGATATATATATATATATATATATATATATATATATATATATATATATATATATCTGTGTGTGTGTGTGTGTGTGTGTGTGTGTGTGTGTGTGTGTGTGTGCATTTAATGCCCCTCATTTCTTCTGTTAATTTCTGGTAGCCTGAAAGTAGAATACCATTCTGTAAAGTATAGGTTCGAATCTCTCAAATTCGTTTATTACATTTATGATTTTGTAAGTATAAAACTCTAGTGTCTGTAGGTATAAATCCCCCTCTCTCTGTCTGTCTGTCTGTCTCTCTCTCTCTCTATATATATATATATATATATGTTATATAGATATACATATTATATATATATATATATATATATATATATATATATGTATATATACTCGGGTTTTTTATGTTCAAAAGTAATGGACTAATGAATTCAACGAGGTTGTTAGATAGTGCTCAATAAAAAGAGCTGATAATACTTGTTTATTGTTATATAAACATGCTCACATCCCGCTGCTACAAATAGCCACTTGTTTCAATCAAACAACAGATATCATCAGGCAGCGACTTGACTATTCAAAAGTTCAATGAATAAACTTATTCATTGAACTTTTGAATAGTAACAGATATCATCAGGCAGCGACTTGACTATTCAAAAGTTCAATGAATAAACTTATTCATTGAACTTTTGAATAGTCAAGTCGCTGCCTGATGATATCTGTTGTTTGATTGAAACAAGTGGCTATTTGTAGCAGCGGGATGTGAGCATGTTTATATAACAATAAACAAGTATATATATATATATATATATATATATATATATATATATATATATATATATATATATAAACAAATTTGTAGTATTTCAAATTATACTGGGTTAATACAATTCAGTAATTGTTCATTTACCATTAAATTTAAACCAAAAAGTAGAGATGACTTAAAAGTACAAAATTATCGTATTTCATAATTGAGCATTCATATACTGTTTTAACAAAAACCAAGACTTCAAGTTGATAGCAAGGAAAAGTGTATTTCATTGCTGTGTTTGAAAATGATCATTTCTTGCTGACTGGCGAAATGTATCTTTAGAATGTGTCACCTCTCTGATACGATGTGAATAATGACCCTCTTTAATTGGGAGTGGGTGTTAATGATGTGGAATTGTTTAATTAACTTGAACCCTTAGCGCTGTGATACCATGGAAGTAGGGGTAGGTCACGAGCAGACCATTCATTTTTTAAACTAAGCCAAAGAGACAAATTATACGTTACGTGTCGCAACTGTCCTTGCCGGGTGTTGCTGTTCTTATTAAGTTCAACACCGTTTAATCTTCGGCTGACGGCAATCGAACGCTGTTCATGGCTTATCTGATATTTACTGATGAGACGCGCATGAAAACACTCGGACATACAAAACCACGTGTTTGACACCGAACGATTGAAGTGTTGACTATTTATATAATTTCAATCACAATGTTTTACTACTAGCACTGATATATATCAGTGAGACTGTCTGTTTTTTTATGTATCTACATTCTTCTGACTTTCTTGGCCTTCGGGCCGAGATCAAAGTGTAGTATCTGTTCCGGCAGATACTGCACTTGAGATAGTTTGTACCAGTCAATGGAGGGGAAACCCTCTATACTGGGACAATTATTATTTTTGGTAACCAGAGTGACCCCTTTTAGGGGAGCTGGTTTTTACCTCACATTAAAAACGGCCTTGTGCCTAATTTGCTCAGTGGGGGAGCAAATAAATACCATCTGTTCCGGCAGATACTGCAAGCTATGACTAGCTATGACTAGCTATGACTAGCAAAGACCAGATGTGGGGGCAACCCCACATGCCTGACCTTTAACCAGCTCCCATTTCCCACCTCTCGGGAGCTGGTCCCCTTTTTCCCTTCCCCCTCCCTTCACTCCTCACATTAAAAATCGGCCTTGTGCCTAATTTGCTCGGTGGGGGAGCAAATAAATACCATCTGTTCCGGCAGATACTGCAAGCTATGACTAGCTATGACTAGCAAAGACCAGATGTGGGGGCAACCCCACATGCCTGACCTTTAACCAGCTCCCATTTCCCACCTCTCGAGAGCTGGTCCCCTTTTTCCCTTCCCCCTCCCTTCACTCCTCACATTAAAAATCGGCCTTGTGCCTAATTTGCTCGGTGGGGGAGCAAATAAATACCATCTGTTCCGGCAGATGCTGCACTTAAGATAATTTGTACCAGTCAATGGAGGGGAAACCCTCTATACTGGGACAATTATTATTTTTGGTAACCAGAGTGCCCCCTTTTTGCCTACTTTTAGGGGAGCTGGTTTTTACCTCACATTAAAAACGGCCTTGTGCCTAATTTGCTCAGTGGGGGAGCAAATAAATACCATCTGTTCCGGCAGATGCTGCACTTAAGATAATTTGTACCAGTCAATGGAGGGGAAACCCTCTATACTGGGACAATCGCCTGGGTAATACCTAGGAGGTCCACCCTCCCAGGCCTTGCCACCGGGCTTTCCGGTGGGGCAAGTTTATTGCTTGCTGCCTGAGGCGCCCTGACCGGGGAATGCCGACGGGGTTACTCAGGCAATTTTTAAAATTGCAGGAGTGCCCCTCCTTTAGGGGAGCCTGCGGGGTTCCCACTTTCCGGCCTTGTGCCACATAATGCTGATGTGGGCAGCAAATAAATATCAACCCTCTATACTGGGACAATTATTATTTTTGGTAACCAGAGTGACCCCTTTTAGGGGAGCTGGTTTTTACCTCACATTAAAAACGGCCTTGTGCCTAATTTGCTCAGTGGGGGAGCAAATAAATACCATCTGTTCCGGCAGATACTGCACTTAAGATAATTTGTACCAGTCAATGGAGGGGAAACCCTCTATACTGGGACAATTATTATTTTTGGTAACCAGAGTGACCCCTTTTAGGGGAGCTGGTTTTTACCTCACATTAAAAACGGCCTTGTGCCTAATTTGCTCAGTGGGGGAGCAAATAAATACCATCTGTTCCGGCAGACACTGCAAGCTATGACTAGCTATGACTAGCAAAGACCAGATGTGGGGGCAACCCCACATGCCTGATCTTTAACCAGCTCCCATTTCCCACCTCTCGGGAGCTGGTCCCCCCTTTCCCTTCCCCCTCCCTTCACTCCTCACATTAAAAATCGGCCTTGTGCCTAATTTGCTCGGTGGGGGAGCAAATAAATACCATCTGTTCCGGCAGATGCTGCACTTAAGATAATTTGTACCAGTCAATGGAGGGGAAACCCTCTATACTGGGACAATTATTATTTTTGGTAACCAGAGTGCCCCCTTTTTGCCTACTTTTAGGGGAGCTGGTTTTTACCTCACATTAAAAACGGCCTTGTGCCTAATTTGCTCAGTGAGGGAGCAAATAAACACCATCTGTTCCGGCAGATGCTGCAAGCTATGACTAGCTATGACTAGCAAAGACCAGATGTGGGGGCAACCCCACATGCCTGACCTTTAACCAGCTCCCATTTCCCACCTCTCGGGAGCTGGTCCCCTTTTTCCCTTCCCCCTCCCTTCACTCCTCACATTAAAAATCGGCCTTGTGCCTAATTTGCTCGGTGGGGGAGCAAATAAATACCATCTGTTCCGGCAGATGCTGCACTTAAGATAATTTGTACCAGTCAATGGAGGGGAAACCCTCTATACTGGGACAATTATTATTTTTGGTAACCAGAGTGCCCCCTTTTTGCCTACTCTTAGGGGAGCTGGTTTTTACCTCACATTAAAAACGGCCTTGTGCCTAATTTGCTCAGTGGGGGAGCAAATAAACACCATCTGTTCCGGCAGATGCTGCACTTAAGATAATTTGTACCAGTCAATGGAGGGGAAACCCTCTATACTGGGACAATTATTATTTTTGGTAACCAGAGTGACCCCTTTTAGGGGAGCTGGTTTTTACCTCACATTAAAAACGGCCTTGTGCCTAATTTGCTCAGTGGGGGAGCAAATAAATACCATCTGTTCCGGCAGACACTGCAAGCTATGACTAGCTATGACTAGCAAAGACCAGATGTGGGGGCAACCCCACATGCCTGATCTTTAACCAGCTCCCATTTCCCACCTCTCGGGAGCTGGTCCCCCCTTTCCCTTCCCCCTCCCTTCACTCCTCACATTAAAAATTGGCCTTGTGCCTAATTTGCTCGGTGGGGGAGCAAATAAATACCATCTGTTCCGGCAGATGCTGCACTTAAGATAATTTGTACCAGTCAATGGAGGGGAAACCCTCTATACTGGGACAATTATTATTTTTGGTAACCAGAGTGCCCCCTTTTTGCCTACTTTTAGGGGAGCTGGTTTTTACCTCACATTAAAAACGGCCTTGTGCCTAATTTGCTCAGTGAGGGAGCAAATAAACACCATCTGTTCCGGCAGATGCTGCAAGCTATGACTAGCTATGACTAGCAAAGACCAGATGTGGGGGCAACCCCACATGCCTGACCTTTAACCAGCTCCCATTTCCCACCTCTCGGGAGCTGGTCCCCTTTTTCCCTTCCCCCTCCCTTCACTCCTCACATTAAAAATCGGCCTTGTGCCTAATTTGCTCGGTGGGGGAGCAAATAAATACCATCTGTTCCGGCAGATGCTGCACTTAAGATAATTTGTACCAGTCAATGGAGGGGAAACCCTCTATACTGGGACAATTATTATTTTTGGTAACCAGAGTGCCCCCTTTTTGCCTACTCTTAGGGGAGCTGGTTTTTACCTCACATTAAAAACGGCCTTGTGCCTAATTTGCTCAGTGGGGGAGCAAATAAACACCATCTGTTCCGGCAGATGCTGCACTTAAGATAATTTGTACCAGTCAATGGAGGGGAAACCCTCTATACTGGGACAATTATTATTTTTGGTAACCAGAGTGCCCCCTTTTTGCCTACTTTTAGGGGAGCTGGTTTTTACCTCACATTAAAAACGGCCTTGTGCCTAATTTGCTCAGTGAGGGAGCAAATAAACACCATCTGTTCCGGCAGATGCTGCAAGCTATGACTAGCTATGACTAGCAAAGACCAGATGTGGGGGCAACCCCACATGCCTGACCTTTAACCAGCTCCCATTTCCCACCTCTCGGGAGCTGGTCCCCTTTTTCCCTTCCCCCTCCCTTCACTCCTCACATTAAAAATCGGCCTTGTGCCTAATTTGCTCTGTGGGGGAGCAAATAAATACCATCTGTTCCGGCAGATGCTGCACTTAAGATAATTTGTACCAGTCAATGGAGGGGAAACCCTCTATACTGGGACAATTATTATTTTTGGTAACCAGAGTGCCCCCTTTTTGCCTACTTTTAGGGGAGCTGGTTTTTACCTCACATTAAAAACGGCCTTGTGCCTAATTTGCTCAGTGAGGGAGCAAATAAACACCATCTGTTCCGGCAGATGCTGCAAGCTATGACTAGCTATGACTAGCAAAGACCAGATGTGGGGGCAACCCCACATGCCTGACCTTTAACCAGCTCCCATTTCCCACCTCTCGGGAGCTGGTCCCCTTTTTCCCTTCCCCCTCCCTTCACTCCTCACATTAAAAATTGGCCTTGTGCCTAATTTGCTCGGTGGGGGAGCAAATAAATACCATCTGTTCCGGCAGATACTGCACTTAAGATAATTTGTACCAGTCAATGGAGGGGAAACCCTCTATACTGGGACAATTATTATTTTTGGTAACCAGAGTGCCCCCTTTTTGCCTACTTTTAGGGGAACTGGTTTTTACCTCACATTAAAAACGGCCTTGTGCCTAATTTGCTCAGTGGGGGAGCAAATAAACACCATCTGTTCCGGCAGATGATGCACTTAAGATAATTTGTACCAGTCAATGGAGGGGAAACCCTCTATACTGGGACAATTATTATTTTTGGTAACCAGAGTGCCCCCTTTTTGCCTACTTTTAGGGGAGCTGGTTTTTTGACCTCACATTAAAAACGGCCATGTGCCTAATTTGCTCAGTGGGGGAGCAAATAAATACCATCTACATTCTTCTGACTTTCTTGGCCTTCGGGCCGAGATCAAAGTGTAGTATCTGTTCCGGCAGGTGCTGCACTTAAGATAATTTGTACCAGTCAATGGAGGGGAAACCCTCTATACTGGGACAATTATTATTTTTGGTAACCAGAGTGACCCCTTTTAGGGGAGCTGGTTTTTACCTCACATTAAAAACGGCCTTGTGCCTAATTTGCTCAGTGGGGGAGCAAATAAATACCATCTGTTCCGGCAGACACTGCAAGCTATGACTAGCTATGACTAGCAAAGACCAGATGTGGGGGCAACCCCACATGCCTGATCTTTAACCAGCTCCCATTTCCCACCTCTCGGGAGCTGGTCCCCCCTTTCCCTTCCCCTTCCCTTCACTCCTCACATTAAAAATTGGCCTTGTGCCTAATTTGCTCGGTGGGGGAGCAAATAAATACCATCTGTTCCGGCAGATGCTGCACTTAAGATAATTTGTACCAGTCAATGGAGGGGAAACCCTCTATACTGGGACAATTATTATTTTTGGTAACCAGAGTGCCCCCTTTTTGCCTACTTTTAGGGGAGCTGGTTTTTACCTCACATTAAAAACGGCCTTGTGCCTAATTTGCTCAGTGAGGGAGCAAATAAACACCATCAGTTCCGGCAGATGCTGCAAGCTATGACTAGCTATGACTAGCAAAGACCAGATGTGGGGGCAACCCCACATGCCTGACCTTTAACCAGCTCCCATTTCCCACCTCTCGGGAGCTGGCCCCTTTTTCCCTTCCCCCTCCCTTCACTCCTCACATTAAAAATTGGCCTTGTGCCTAATTTGCTCGGTGGGGGAGCAAATGAATACCATCTGTTCCGGCAGATGCTGCACTTAAGATAATTTGTACCAGTCAATGGAGGGGAAACCCTCTATACTGGGACAATTATTATTTTTGGTAACCAGAGTGCCCCCTTTTTGCCTACTTTTAGGGGAGCTGGTTTTTACCTCACATTAAAAACGGCCTTGTGCCTAATTTGCTCAGTGGGGGAGCAAATAAACACCATCTGTTCCGGCAGATGCTGCACTTAAGATAATTTGTACCAGTCAATGGAGGGGAAACCCTCTATACTGGGACAATTATTATTTTTGGTAACCAGAGTGCCCCCTTTTTGCCTACTTTTAGGGGAGCTGGTTTTTACCTCACATTAAAAACGGCCTTGTGCCTAATTTGCTCAGTGAGGGAGCAAATAAACACCATCTGTTCCGGCAGATGCTGCAAGCTATGACTAGCTATGACTAGCAAAGACCAGATGTGGGGGCAACCCCACATGCCTGACCTTTAACCAGCTCCCATTTCCCACCTCTCGGGAGCTGGTCCCCTTTTTCCCTTCCCCCTCCCTTCACTCCTCACATTAAAAATTGGCCTAGTGCCTTATTTGCTAGGTGGGGGAGAAAATAAATACCATCTGTTCCAGCAGATACTGCAAGCTATGACTAGCTATGACTAGCAAAGACCAGATGTGGGGGCAACCCCACATGCCTGACCTTTAACCAGCTCCCATTTCCCACCTCTCGGGAGCTGGTCCCCCCTTTCCCTTCCCCCTCCCTTCACTCCTCACATAAAAAATTGGCCTTGTGCCTAATTTGCTCGGTGGGGGAGCAAATAAATACCATCTGTTCCGGCAGATACTGCAAGCTATGACTAGCTATGACTAGCAAAGACCAGATGTGGGGGCAACCCCACATGCCTGACCTTTAACTAGCTCCCATTTCCCACCTTTCGGGAGCTGGTCCCCTTTTTCCCTTCCCCCTCCCTTCACTCCTCACATTAAAAATCGGCCTTGTGCCTAATTTGCTCGGTGGGGGAGCAAATAAATACCATCTGTTCCGGCAGATACTGCAAGCAAAGACCAGATGTAGGGGCAACCCCGCATTCCTGACCTTTAACCAGCTCCCATTTCCCACCTCTCGGGAGCTGTCCCCCTTTTTCCCTTCCCCCTCCCTTCACTCCTCACATTAAAAATTGGCCTTGTGCCTAATTTGCTCGGTGGGGGAGCAAATAAATAGTATCTGTTCTTCAGATGCTGCACTTCATTTTCTTGTTCTCTGTCGGTGGAGGAGAAATCCTTCACGACTGAGACAATTTTTATTTTTGTACCTTTTCTCCACGTTAAAAAACGACCCTGGTGTCTAATCTGTCCCGTGGGGAGGCATAGTAAATAGGTACATTCTTCTGATTCTCTCTCTTTATTATATATATATAAAGAATCAGAATCGCTAATATATTGGAATCAGGAATCTAGCACGGAATCCGTAATTGTATCGGAATCGGGAAAATATTGGAATCGTCCCATCACTAATATATATATATATATAGAGTAGAGATTTATAAAGAATCAGAATCGCTAATTATATTGGAATCAGGAATCTAGCACGGAATCCGTAATTGTATCGGAATCGGGAAAATATTGGAATCGTCCCATCACTAATATATATATATATATATTAGTGATGGGACGATTCCAATATTTTCCCGATTCCGATACAATTACGGATTCCGTGCTAGATTCCTGATTCCAATATATATATATATATATTAGTGATGGGACGATTCCAATATTTTCCCGATTCCGATACAATTACGGATTCCGTGCTTCCGTGCTAGATTCCTGATTCCAATATAATTAGCGATTCTGATTCTTTATAAATCTCTACTTATTTAAGTATAAGGTTGTTATTTCCTCCGATTGTCGTAAAAACACATGTTCAATATGCAGATGTATTCCTAAATGTGAAAATACACTTGTGGAGGATGATCTATAGATTTTAACTTTATTGGTAATTTAAAATCAATAAAAATTTATTATTTCATCATTATTACCAGCAATGGAAGATTTTGCTTGAAACAAAAGAAAATTAAAAAAACAATTGAAAGAATCTTTTTGGCATCGGAAAATAGGCACCAATTATTCCGATTCCGATATCGTCCAATACCCAAATTTTCCATGTATGTATATTGATATATATATATATATATATATATATATATATATTGATATATATATATATATATGTATATATATATATATATATATATATATATTTGTATATGTATATGTGTATATATATGTATGTAAATATATATGTATATATATTTGTGTGTCAGGTCATGTCATATGCTACTGGTACCATGTAACCCAGTACTACCTGCCTCATGGTCGGGTCACCGGCGACTAAACTGGTTCCCCCACCAGACTTGTTTGGTGAGGAGGGCGGCTAGTCTCCCTGAAGGATTAAAAACAAGACCTTCCAAAGGGCGAATGAATTCTTTTTCTGGGTCAACGGCAAACTAGCACCGTGTATATTTGTGTGTGTGTATATGTGTATTGGGGTGGAGAGGGCTCCCGTAAGCCGTGGTGAAGGCAACCTTTCTAGGAGAAGCAAATCTCTGATTAAAAAAAAAACATAAAGCGGAAGACCATTACCCGCATTAAGCTGGTCTGCAGTTTAATTCGTTGCTGGCTATCTTGCTCTTGCTTGTTGCTGGATCTCAACATTTTGGACCGAGGGAGAGACTTAGCTGTCGTACAAAGCTAAGACTCTGTAACATCATATTTGTATAGATACTCCCTCAGGCATTTGGGCTCATGGATTTTAAATGTCTGAGGGAGTGGCACTCGTCTGACAAGACGTTGCAATCATCATATATATATAATACCTTATAACCTTTTAATCAATATATATATATATATATATATATATATTGATTAAAAGGTTATAAAGGTATTTTGAAGTGTCTGTAGGTCTAAAGAATAATTATCGTTTAATTATAATTATCGTTTAATTATAATTATCGTTTAATTATAATTATCAAGCCCCTTTAAGAATACTTAAAAGAAAATAAAAGAATACTGTCAGTGGAATAAAAGCTAAAAAGGCATAAGCTAGCATTTATCTGCTCATTTGAACACGCTAGACTGTTTAATGTTTTCGCTCGAATAAGCAAAAATTAAAGTTCTGATAAGTTGATAAGAACTTTAATGTTTGCTTATTGCCAGTCATGGAATTTTTTCTTTCCTCAAAATTGGAACAGGTCTGGAAACTTTTTAATTTTTGTATTTTAATTTTTGTTGCCTGATGAAATCAAATATGATTGAAACGGTCTACTTATCGTAGCAAGATATGCCTATATATATATAATATATATATATATATATATATATATATATGTATGTATGTATGTATGGTTTGTATATATATATATATATATATATATATATATATATATATATATATATATATATATATATATATATACAAATCTAATATATAAAAGGTTACATGTCTACCTGTCTGACTTCAGATTTTCAAACTATCGCCTCCGAAACTAAAAGTCGCAGAGCGATCCCGCATTTTGCTAATTTTTACCCTTTGATGAGAAGGAAAGTATTTCTTCAAAACTCTGCGGATTAAGGATTATCCATTTATCTAGTGTTTCCTTTTCAGATTAAATATGTTTTTAACTCATTTCAAAGTGTTTTTTAACATATTTTATTAACTTTTTGCTCATATATATATATATATATATATATATATATATATATATATATACATATATATATGCATATATATATATATATATACATATATATATATATATATATATATATATATATATAAGGCAGTATATACTTGATACAAGCGAGTGTAAACTTCAATCTAATCTAAATAATAGTATTTATATGTTGATATATTAATCCCAACCAAATAAAAAAGCTCAATACAAACACAATAGGCAATAGAGGTTTTAATAAGTAAAAGGAATGGAAATTAAGACTGAAAATTAAAATTTACAGATAAATTTATTGTTCGACAATTTTCAAAAAATCCATATCACGCGGAGTTTCAAAGAATGCTATTCTTCTCTTCAGTTAAAAAATAAATTAGCAAATTATTATTATAGCCGAGCTCAAATTTGATGAAACAGCACTTTATGATGGTTAGTTAATAAAAAAAAATGTGTTCATGTCAGTTAAAAACATGTGAAAATAGGGAGAAAATGGAGAACAAAAACAAAACAATCCGGTGAAGGAAATTTTATAAAAACAAATTTCCTTTGCTTTTTGGATTTACCATAGGGTGAGTCTTCATGCATTCTGGAACTTCTATACCGTTTTTTTTTAAATTTCCTTCATTCTCGTGGCAATTGTTTGGTGGCCCGGAGATAGAGCCTTAGCATATAGTCAAAGGTGGCTTCGTGACTGGGTTTGAATCTTTTGACAGGCAGGAATTGTCATCCTACACTGATGATTGCGTAAGCATGAAGCACTAGTGTCTATAGGTATAAAATAATATATATATATATATATATATATATATATATATATATATATATATATATATATAGAGAGAGAGAGAGAGAGAGAGAGAGAGAGAGACAGACAGGCAGGCAGGCAGGCAGAGCGAGAGAAGGAGGGAGGGGCTAAGCTGGATTATTATATATTATTGATAATTTCCATTTCCCCTTCATCCGTGTTTACTGAAAGACTTCCTGTTGTTATAAAGACATTTTTTATCGCTTTCTTTTCTCAAAAGAAATACTTCTGAATTCAATTCATATTCAAATTTTAAGAAATCAGAAATATTCATTGAAATGAAAAAAAATTAAGCTTTGAAATGTTCAAAATAAAAATGGATACAGATTTGAATTCGTATCCATTTTTCAAATGTCGAAAAAAAAACAGCAATAAAATGAAACGAGGCATTTCTTGTCAGATCTAAATTTTACAAACACTTATACAGCGCAACAGAAAATATATTCTACACATTAATATTATTTCCAGTAGTTTTGCGATGATTAATCAGAATCGGGAATCGGAAAAATAGAAACTTTTTGATGTATCGAAATCGGTATAAGATCAGTATCGGAATCGGAAAAATTTGTACCTATGCCAAAAAACGATGGTCCTGGATATGACCTTAAACTATATCCGATGCTGAAGTCCTATCTTGGGAAGTGTGGAACCACCCTTTAATTGCCATTGTTCCCAGGTCCACTCCCACCTGGAGTGGTAGTATCTGTTAGGGTTACAACAATGGGTTAAATAGAAAATAACTTGACAAAAAAAAATATTCTATTAAAAATTATTTTTCTTCAAATTCACTCGATTCGGCATTAAATAACCTGAAAAGGGTTGTTATGCCATAAAAAAAAACAACCAATCAACCAACCAAAAAACGATTCTATTAATTGTCCTCCTTTTAGAAGGATGTTGTAGCTTGATTGAAGCATTGTCCGTAGTGTGAAAGTAGTTATGGTTGAAGACTATATAAATGCGGTTCTTGGGAAACACCTTGGACACGAGTTAGTATATAAAAGACTAATGACAATATTAGAAAAAATTTTCAACAATTTTCAATTATATTAAGTTTTTTTACTAATATAATGTGTCGTATAATAAGATGGTAGGTGTTGATGTCTAATTTTCGAGAGTAGCATCTCTTCTTCAGGAAAGGGAAATAAAAAGAAACGAATACAACTTTTTGGTAAGACTTTTGTCTGCTTTATTTTTATATTTAGATTACTATCGAAAACCAGGGACATAAAGACCTAACAATTTTTTTTTTACACGGTGGTCACCACTTATCAAGGCCCGGAAGCCACTCAGGGATAAGGGTTATTGCAAGTACAGTACGTTAGTGTGGAGATTTAATGAAGTGTCTACTTAAGTGGGCGGTTCATTAGGAATTTGTTTACGTTGGACTTGAAGACATCCAGGTCGTAGTCAGGTGGGAAGCAGGCAGACGGAACAGTGTTCCACAGGCTTGCAGTTCTAAGAAAGATGCTTTGTTCATGGAATCCGCGTTTTGATTTAGGCACAGATAAAGAGTGGGGAAAATTTTTGACAGTGGATTCAGCTAGACGGGTGTTTTTCGTGAAAGATTGGCGGGGGGGGGGCAGAGATTGGAGTTCAGACGAGCACCTGCTATGGAAATAACGATAAAACAAAGATAAGCTCGCAACGTCTCTTCTGTGGGGGAGAGGCTGCAGGGAAGAGAAAAGGGCATCCCCCACTAAGCCACGAAGTCTATTTTGTACTCTGTCAAGGCAGGATAGGCTGTTTTTAGCAGCTCCTGCCCGGATATGGCAGCAGTATTCCATCCTTGGACGTACTTGGCTTTTATATAGATAGAGAATTGCATCAGTAATGAGATATCTTCTGGAGCGGTAGAAGGATCCCACCATCTTTCCAGCGATCTTGGCAACAGACTTGATGAACGTGTTCCATTTCAGATCAGGAGTAAAGGACAACTCCAGAAGCTTTTCAAAACATGGGGCTTCTCCTAGACGAGAGCCACTAGTACCGATCATCCCACTGTTTTCTCACCGACCACTTTCATGGAACACATTCATCCGTATCCTCAAGTGGTCTTCGGGCCTTGATAAGCAACTATTTGTAAATTTTCTATCAAATTCCTATTTTTCTAGTCATATAGATCACTATATATATTGACCGTGAAGAAGCACATTCGGTTTTCATCATTCAATCAACTACTATGTAAATATTTATTTGCTTCCGACCACAGCAAGATGTGACACAAGGTCGGAAGGTGGGGGTGCAAACCAGTGTCGCTAAAGGAGAGGCACTCTGGTCTCGTAAAAATTGCCTGAGCAATCCTCGCAAGCATTTCCCGGCAGAGGCGTCTCAAGCAGCAAGTGATAAACTTGCTTCACCCGAAAGCCGAGTGGCAAGGTCTAGGAGGATACACTTCCTAGGTAATACCCAGGTGGCGTACCTCAGTCCAACAGCGTACCGGGCCAGTGCATGGCATCGCACCTGTCGGGTTGATTGTCAAGAACGGATTCTTGACTTTTGTACATAGTTTCCAAGAAATTGGAGCAATAAGGAGACTCATCCTCTAATCTTAGTTATCTCTCACTGCAAGAACTTAGACACCAGGGTTAGAAAATGGGATCGAGAAGTCAGCACTCTGATCTGCAAAACAATACCCAGTGAGAGCGCCTCAGGCGATTAACAATAAACTAAGCTCTTCTCAAAGAGAGAAGGCAAAGCCTGGGGATGTGGACCTTTTACAACTGCACAAAACTTAACTACCGCAAAATGCGCAGGGACAGGAGCATTACAGGAATGGCCTAATCTCTGTTGATTTTAGGGTCCACAATAAAAAAGCGTAGTCGCTTATCCTCCAGCACAAAAAATAATGGGAGGACATCGACTACTATGTCTGACTCCATTGCATACTTGTGTCTGAACCACAATTGCAAAAGCTTTCGCAATTTATTTTCACAACGACGGACAATTCATGAAACAAAGCGAGTTTTTATTCAATTACTTTTATTTCTTCTGCTTCAAATAAAATAAAAAAGTATCGACACAATTTTTATTAAATAAAAAGAAAACTGTAAACATTCGCAGAAATTACAAAAAATAAATTTTTTTATTATGTTTCTAAATTTAAAATAAAATAAATTCGCAAATTATTTTCTCGTGTCCGGAATATTTTTTGTTTTGTTTTGTTTTGAGGAGAGAGGGGTTCTTAGATGCATCCACGCAATTCTCTGAGAGGCTTTGTCCGTTTATTTTTCGGTCGGTCCAATGAAAAAAAAAAATACATCGTTAACCACGCAAACTAAATAACCTTTCTTAGTTTAAATGTGCTGGTCGTCGACGTATCGTGCCTAACTTTGAAATAGAATTTTCGTAAGTCTATCATGCTTAAGTTAAAAAAAAAATTAGCATTTTTATTTTTCTGTTATGCTTTACTTTGAAATAGCATTTTTATTGGCCTGTCAGCTGAAAGTTTGAAATTTTCCTCGGTGTGTCACGCTGAAAAATTGCATTAAAATTTTAATAGGTCTACCTCGCTTAAGTTTGAAATAACATTTTTATCGGTCTGTCATGCTTAAGTTAAAATAATATTTTGGTTGATCTATATGTTTTGATATGAAATAACATTTCCGTCGGTCTACCAAAGTTAAAATTGAATTAAAATTTGTGTCGGTCTGTCACAATAAAGTTTGAAATAAACTTCTACCTAAACGTCTCGACCTACAAACTTCGGACTAACCCGACAAACAGCAAAATTTATCCTCTTTTCTATCGCAGTGTCTATATACTGGACAACCTCCTACTCTAATAATATATTCTCTCGAACTGCTACAGACTTTGGCATTCTCCTGTTTCCTGCTTCTCTGCCTATTCTAACCTTCAGAAGTCTAAATGTAATATGAACAGAAATTTCACTGCTCACTTCCCCATGGTCCCCTGTTAGATATGATCCCACATAACAACCCCTTATGTTCCAAAGTGGCAATCTGTCTTGTTTTGGGTGAAAAAGTGTAAAAAAAAAGAGTTTGCATAGTCTGTTAAGTTAACATTTAAAGTACGATGTGCCGTAAACAAGTTTCCAGGCATTTAAAATTGTCGTAGACTCTTTTAAAATGCAGTGAAGACACTTTAGGAGAAAGATATGCAATAAAATCCTATTTTAAAGTTGAAAAAAAAGGCAGGGAGTCTGTGACAGATGATGAGAAGTATGTGAGGAGTAAGGAAGTCAGAACACAAAAGTCGATTGGCCAAATAAAGAATTTCATGGATAAGAACCATCGTGTGTCTATAGAGACAATAAGTGCACAGTTTGATGTAAATGTGGGAACACATTCCTGAGGAACTGAAGATGCAGAAGATTTGCACGAAGTTTGTCCCAAGGATGCTTAGAGAAGATCACAAACTATTTGACCAAGATGAAAATCAAAACAGTTCCTCATCCTCCCTACAGTCCAGGCTTTGTTCCTTGTGACTTTTGGTTATTTCCTAAGTCTAAAGAAAACCTTGGAGACTGTGGTTATGAGGCAATCGAGGAGATGAAAGAAGCTGTGACTAGTGTCATCGACATACACATGATGGCTTCCAATGGGGCCTTTCAAAGCTGAAACTGTACGACAACTACATCGCAGCCGGAAGAGATTACTTCGAAAAATGGTAGAGTTTCATGTGCGTACTATCAATAAATGTTATTATACGAAGAAAGTCTGCAAACAACTCGTAGCATTTTTTGCAGATTTGATAAGCTTAACTTTGAAATTGTATTTTTGTCGATTTGTCATTTAAATTTGAGATAAAATTTTTTTGTCGGTCTGTCACCTTTAAATTTCCAATAAATTTTTTGTCTGTCTGTCATGTTTAAATTTGTGATTAAATTTTTGTTGGTATGTCACGCTTAAATTTGCGATAACATTTTTGTCTGTCACGTTGAAATTTGTGGTAAAAATTTTGTCTTTCACGTTTAAATTTCCAATAAAAGTTTGTCTGTTTAAATTTGTAGTAAAATGTTTGTCGGTCTGTCACGTTGAAATTTGCAATAAAGTTTTTGTCTGTCACGTTTAAATTTGTAATAAAATTTTTGTTGGTCTGTCACGTTTAAATTCGCAATAAAAATGTTGTCTGTCTACCATGTTTAAATTTGTGGTAAATAGTTGTCAGTCTGTCACATATAAGTTTGTGGTAATTTTTTTTTCGGTCTGTCACTTTGAAATTTGCAATCAAGTTTTTGTCAGTCACGTTTAAATTTGCAATAAAATTTTTGCCTTTCACATTTAAAATTGAAATAAAAATTGTTCATCTTTGAATATATAAACTGATTAGACATTCAGTGCTTGTTATTTTTTTTTTATTGAATTAAATTTTGTTTTAGACAAAAACAAAAAAACAATTCCAAAACGTCATCAAAAGAATTTTCAAAAAGCGATAAATTAGAAATAATTTTATAATTTTATTTTTTATCGAAACGTTTTAATGGCGGTCTTTGTTTTACATTTAATAAAACTGTCCGCGAATGGAAACGCAATATTTAATTGCCAACGCAAGAAGCCCCACAAATATTGTCAAGACTTTACAACTATTGCAGTGGATATATTTCGGTGATTTTCCACAATAGATAACAATGCAAAAAAAAAAAAAAAAAAAAAAAATAAATAAATAAATAAATAAAGGTAAATAAAATAAAATAAAATAAAATAAAATACACAGCAAATAATTGTTACCAAAGGAAAGCAAAGTTACTCTTCTACCTACCTCGATAAGATTTTTGTGTTTTGCAATATTAATTTAAAAAAAAAAATAATAATTAAAAAAAAAAAAAAAAAAAAAAAAAAAAAATAATAATAATAATAATCTCTACTTAAAATTTGGTTCAGAGGGAAAAAACGTAGAGGCAGAAGAGCACTAGCCAGACTTTCACCGGAAGAGAGCCTAGAGTATTGGGACTTTACAGAGAGGGTCTTTTTGCCACTTAAATTCCAGAAAAGACCAATGCTCGATGCCTGGGAGAAATCAATTGTAAACGGATGTTCCGATAAAGCAATGATTTGTATCAGTTATCGAAACGAAGTGGAAAGTGCTGGAAATTTGGAGAGACTTGTTTCTTAGAAACTTATTGTCAGTGATCTTTTACTAATATTGACTTGCATGCAAACTCATAGTAAATAATAATAATAATAATAATAATAATAATAATAATAATAAGAAGAAGAAGAAGAAGAAGAAGAAGAAGAAGAAGAAGAACCAGAAGAGGGCCAGGAAACTTATGACCATGCATAATGCACTACACCCA
>NC_136520.1:76697600-76712600 GCF_053919585.1 Euprymna scolopes | reverse complement strand
CTGTGTGTCTGTGTGTCTGTCTGTCTGTCTGTGTACATTTCCCTACGCAATAACTCTGTCAATTTTTAGTCTATAGACTCGAAATTTGAAATACTGGGTACTGAGATTTGGGAAAATCGATGTGACGGGTGTCAGCCAGAAATTTGGCTGTTAAGGGGTCAAATTTCAACGATTTGACCTTTAAGAACTCTACCAAACTCCTCCGACAATTTTAGGTCTAGACACTTGAAATTTTAGATATAGGTTTCTTGAACCTGGATCTAACTTAATAAAGTGATTTGAGCCCGAAACTATAAATTTTAAGGGGTCATAATAGGGGTCAAAGTTTTAAAAAATTAACCATTTTTTTGTTTTTTTGCTTTTTTTTTTTGCACAGCATACACCTCCAAACACCCGAGCAACGCCGGGCACCCCTGCTAGTATATATATATAACCATTTCACGTCATGAATTTTAAAATTTATTGAATGACTAAAATTTGAATTATTTGCTCTATCTTGTATATCGAGCAATTCTTATTTATGTGGGATAGTACTTATAAAATATTACTGACAGTAATATCTTGTAAAACTTATAATCACATGTTTCCATACCAGTTGATTGTTAGATAATTTTATTCTGAAGAATATATATATATATATATATATATATATATATATATATATATATATATATTGCGTGCATTTATAAGCTACAATCAACATCCAAATGAATGGTTTGACGATACTTATGGTTTTCAAAAGGCGATCAATTAAAAGATACATCTACCTTACTTAAAAATGCTAGATTTATTTATGGTGTCTTTTACATATGAAAAACCCACCCAATACTTTTGCTGATGTTTGTTTAAAAAAAACTATACGTCAAAATTATTGTCCATGACTTAATGTCTATCGCAATAAAAACATCGTTTCCAAAACGATCGTACAAATTATTGACTTTGTTGTTGTTCCTTCTTATGAAACAGATTTTTAATGTTTAATCTTAATTTTAAATTATCAATCACATTACTATATATATATATATATATATATATATATATATATATATATATATATATATATATATATATATATATATATATATATATATATATATAACGTATTGAAGCGAATTAAGTACTGATGGTCTACGTGGTTGACGAACAGCATTCGTGCGTGATGCATTATGGTCTTGTTTATCTCTGCGCTTTTCTGTCACGCGTGCGTCGTACGCATGCGCCAATTTTCTCTCGAAAATAAAAATCACGCACAAAAGCTTTGCCAATAACACCTATTGATTAATTAATTAACGGTCGCTATTGATTCCCCCTGTCCTATCGCCACGATATTATGGTAACACTGGTTTTCTCATTTTTAGGTTTTTCTCTTTTTTTCATTTTTTTTCCCTTTTATTTGTTTTTCCTTTTTTTTCCCTACATTTCTTTTCAAATGTCCATTTTTCAGTCTTTCTTACAATTTCAACGAAAGGAAGTTGGATACAAAACCGATGTGGGGGAAAATTTAGTTCTCTAAAAATTAAAGTTTTTTCTTGTTTTTTTTTTTACAGTAACCACTTATCAAGACCCAAAGACCACTCGAGAATAAGGTTAAATAAATATGAGGTGGCCCTTTAGTAATCGTTAATGGTGTAAATTTGGTAGAATTTAATTATTTATGGACGGTTAAACAAGAATTTGTTTACATTGGATTTGAAGGCTACCATGTTGTATTCAACCAAGAAACAAGCCAGCTGAACAATGCTCCAAAAGCGGGTAGTTCTGGGAAAACAGCTTTGTTCATGGAATGCGTTTAGATTTAGACATAGATAGAGAGTGGGGGGATTATATTGTAGCTATTTACTATGCTTCCCCACGGGACAGACTTAGACACCAGGGTCGTTTTTTAACGTGGAGAAAAGGTACAAAAATAAAAATTGTCTCAGTCGTGAAGGATTTCTCCTCCACCGAAAGAGAACAAGAAATAGAAGTGCGGCATCTGAAGAACAGATGGTATTTATTTGCTCCCCCACCGAGCAAATTAGGCACAAGGCCGATTTTTAAAGTGAGGAGTGAAGGGGAAATGGGGACCAACTCCCCGGGGAGTAGGGGAGCTGGTTAGTGACAATTGGTATGAAGGGTTGCCCCTACATTGACCAAAGTCTTATATGTGGGGTCGCCCCCACATATGGTCTTTGCTTGCAGTATCTGCCGGAACAGATGGTATTTATTTGCTCCCCCACCGAGCAAATTAGGCACAAGGCCGATTTTTAATGTGAGGAGTGAAGGAAGGGGGAAGGGAAAAAGGGGAACAGCTCCCGAGAGGTGGGAAATGGGAGCTGGTTAATGGTCAGGCATGTGGGGTTGCCCCCACATCTGGTCTTTGCTAGTCATAGCTAGTCATAGCTTGCAGTATCTGCCGGAACAGATGCTTCACTTTGATCTTGTCCCGAAGGCCAAGAAAGATTTTCTGAGAAAGTTAGGCAAGAGGGCAACCATAGATTGGAGTTCAGTCGAGCACGTGCGAGGAAAATAGCGATATAGCAGAGACGGGCTCGCGACTTGTCTTCTGTGAGAAAGAGGTTGCAGAGAAGAGAAAAGGGCATCACCTACTAGCTTATTATTTTATTTCTTTTTTTGTTCGTTTATTCTATTTTTGATGGGGTTTTATTTATAATTTTTCTCTATTTCATTTCTCTTCCTTTTCTTCTTCCTTTCTTTTTCTTATTTTTTTCTGCGTTTCTTTCTTTCTTCTCTTCAATTGCTGTATATGTTTCGTTCTTTCCCTTTCTTTCGTCCTTTTCTTTCTTTGCTCACTTTTTATACGTGATTGTATATTTCATTTCTTCACTATTTTCTTTCCCGCCTTTTTTTCTTCATTCATGTACAACCACATTTGGCTTAACTCTTCTAATTTTTATTATTGACTTCGATTTCCGATACAAATTTGTTCGCTCGTTAACACCTCTGCACACATAAAAATGATCGCTGATAATATTACTGCTACTGCTATTAAAAAAAAAAGGAAAAATTACTTTACAAAACATTTCTTTGGATCGATTTTTTTGCCCCAAACACATGCGTATTTATCCCAAAATTGATGCAACATTTTTTGTTACTTTATTTGGATAAAAACAAAGATGGCGTCGATTTTGACAGAAATATATGCGTGGGTTAGTCGAAAAAAAAAATGACGTAAAGAAATTATTTGTAAAGTTAGTTTGATATATTTTATTAAATAGGAGTAGTTTCTTTCTTTCTTACTGATGAATCATTGTCCTAGAATATTCAAGATAATGTTGAAATCAGGACAAGTTTAAGAAACAGCCATTAAAATATTTTTACTGGAAAATAAATACATCTGCTTTTCTCTATTGTTAGAATGTTAGTTATACATTAATATATATTCAACCGAAATAATGAAGGTTTGACAGAACACGCACACACACACACACACACACACACACACACACACACACACACACATATATATATATATATCCTCCAAATCTCTAGCCTTGATAGAGGGGAGACTAAAACTTGCTGCTAAGGTTTTAAATAATGTGAAATAACAGCAAGAGGAGGCTTGATTTCAAATGATTCTCGTATGTTATATCTCCTCTCTTTTGGAAATAGAGTAAGATTATGAAATATATATATATATATATATATATATATATATATATATATAGATCATATATATATATATATATCATATGTATATATATATATAATATCAAATAATATATATCATATATATATAATATCCAATAATCCTTATACACTGTGAAATTTACTTTATACATGAAAATCCAAAAGGGGAGCTATAACATATTAGAAATATTTGAAATCAACGTTTCTGAATTTTTGTGGGTTATTGGTGTTATTTGGATTTATCGGACTACTGTTCTCATCTTAAGTGTGATTTTCACAACGTTTCGGTCAGCGTAACCTCCGACTTTCTTCAGGTGTATCTTGTCGAACTCGGGAATGTTTCTGTCGAACTCGGGAATTTGGACGAAATTTCGAGCGGAACCCTTTATTTACTTCATAGGGGTAGCGTGTACTTGTTCCGCTAGCCATGACTGGATAGAGGTCCTAAGTAATTCGTAATTGTATTTTTCGGTCACCCACACTGAGGATTGAACCTTCAACCTTCAGGAGAATATCACTTTTTACAATTGATTTTTCCAAGTACTTTACCCACTGTATTCTAACCACTGCGCCACAAGGACCGGTAGTTAGAGTACAGTAGTTAGTTAAAATTGATTCTTACAATGGGAATTTATTATTTGTATTGAACTATGTAGCACAATATTACTTTCTGAATATTCATCAGTATATACGGCCTAATCACGTTTGACACACCGGTTCCCGTCAGATCATCGAAGTTAAGAAACGATGAGCCTGGCCAGTATCAGATGGGTGACCATTTGGGACTTCTAGGTGTTGTATGTGCTCTCCGCTTACCTCGGCATTGTTTCCAGTCGTCCTGGACTTCTCCTTGCCACTGGACTCAAGCAGTGCCAATTCAGGAGAGGTGTGGTTGGAGACTGCGCAACCATTGTCTCACAATTACACGCGCAGCTGCCCATACAGGGGGTATCCTTTGTCTTTCGAGACTGAACGGTGGCATCGATTTATCAGTACTTATTAATTTATCCCATTTGTGTCAGTTCCATATTTAAAATATAATAAACACTATTTTTATAGAAATGTTAATAAACTAATATTTGTTGCGTGTTATTGTTTATTTTCTTGTGCAAAAATTAATTTTTTGCGCTATCCAGAAAAAAAATAGCAGTTTTTTTCAAAGCACATTTGATGATTAAGCATATTGCTTATTGCGTGAAATTTTTTACAGGTCTTGTTTGTGGTTTATTGTTCTTCTACCAAATTATTGTTTTAGACCAATCGGCTGTATACACAAAATACGCTGTTTCTTTTCTTTGGATTTCAAATTCTCTAACATAATTCGACTAACATAATTTTTAGATTAGATATGGATGAAACAGTACAATGTGCCACCATAGAAAGGGTGTGGATACCAATAAGGTTTTAAACTCCTATCAAACAAACGAACAAGATATACAATAAAGCTAAAATGACAGGTTATACAATATGGAACGGTATAATTATCGCCCTAGAAAAGACATGATTCCATTTCCGTTTGATAAAAACGAGTTTCTTTTTTTGTTGCAGACAATCTACTAGTTGGCCAGTTGCGTACAAATCCAAAAAGCGATAGTAGCCTTTTATCATGTTTGAAAGTGACACACTGTTTAACGAGCGAAATCGGAGATGCGCCGCTGTAGAACTCATGCTCTCTATCCATCCAAGTTATGACAACAGGACCATTGCCAGCACCCTCCAAATGCATCGCTGAATTGCCACGAATAGCAAGAACATGCCAAAGGTGATGAAAACAAAGTTTCCGGCCATGGTTACGGTCTTTGGTGTGGTTTCAAGTTAGAACTACATTATGCCACCTCACATCTTCGAAATCGGTGTGAAAGTCAACACCAAAGTGTACCTGGATGTGCTGAAGAGTGTGGTGATGCCTGTTGCAATCAGATGGCTGTTGGCAGACCTTGAGTGTGGCAGCAGGATTTGGCACCCGCCCACAAGTCCAGAGAGACCTAGGCTTGGCTTCAGAAGGAGTGCTACGACTTCGTATCCTTCTCTTACTGACACCATCTCCCAACGTAAATCCGCTGGACTATTTCATTTGGTTATACGTCGAAAACATCACCAACATGACCTCCCACAATACCAAAGCCAGCCTGATCGCCGCCATCCGTCAAGTATTCGCCAAGCTCCAGTCGGCGCTCGTGGAAAAGGCATGCTCCCAGTTGCGAACCCTTATCGAGGCAGTGATTGAGGCTGAAGGCGGCTACATTGAATAGATGTCAGCTCGACTACATAATCAAGTTACCTGAATTGATTTTTTTCAATAAAAGTTTTAAAATAAAGCTGTAGTGTTGTTTTCTTTAGGGCGACAACATTATCGTTCCAGGGGTAAATTTTGTATTCTCAGGGGGTGAGTTTTTAACCCATTTCTAGTTTGAACTTTTTCTTGTTTTTATCTATAGAATTCGGAGGCTATCAAAAAGAAAATACGATCATTCATATATTGAATATGGATTCACAGCCGTCATCATAAATGGAAAAAAACAAACTATTTTACTTTTATTTAAATTTGATATATCAATCAATATTTTCAATTTGCATATAATTTGCAAAATTCCATTATAAAAATAATCTATGTAAAACAGTGAATGTAAAATCTATTTTGGAACAAAAAAATAAAAAAAACATTATTGTAATATTTGCATATTATTTACAGTGCACTTTTTTTTTTTAGACAAATAAACTTGGAAAAGAACGGAAAATGATGGGGTGGGCATGACTTTCTTACAAATGGTGAAGGGGATGCATGGGACAAGCAAGGTTGAGAACTCCTGGGTTATAGTGAACTATCAAGTCAAAGATTATACTCGAGTACATCGTTCAAACCTCGAATAACCTTGTCTTGATATTAATCCAAAGACAATCCCCTTTTCTTCGTTTTTTCATTACCTTTGTACGCAGTAGCGTCGGCAGATAATCCGTGATTAGCTGATCCTGTTTGAGCAAAGAAAGGCCGAGGGCAGAATAGGATTATCTTCTCTTCTAGAAAGAGTTGTCGGCCTTGGAAAAGAACATTTACTTAACCTGGCTTTTAAAATAAGTATCTTTTTTTTTTTCCTTTTATTATGATTTGTAATTCTTTTTTGTTTCCATCATCTTTTTGTGTCAGTGTATGAAAAACAAAAAGGAAAAACAAAAAAAAAAATACAAGAAGGAATAAAAACAAACGATAGATTTGACTGGTTTCGATCGGACCAACGAATGTCTTCTGAAAAAGTGTATTCACGAACACATCTATATCCCTCGTATCTATGACGTTTTCGTTCAATTCGTACGACTTTTTTTCCACTTTTCTATCTATCTATCTATCTATCTATCTATCTATCTATCTATCTTACTAGGTCTCTATCTATCTGTCTCTCTTTTTTTTTTAAATTCAATTTTCACCCCAAACAAGGCACAATGCCACTTTGAAATAGGGAACTACTATCAGGGACATTAGTTGCAAGGGTATTATGAAGGGAGACGAGTAGCAAGATGTTTGTTCACATTACACTTGAACTTCTGCATGTCAGTACAGTTGGGAAAGGAGAATCCCAGGAGGGAGTTCCAAAGTCAAGCAGTTCTGGGGAAGAAGATACTGGAGAAGAAGGGGTATGATTTAGCTGCTTGTATTTTTCGGGGGTATTTACGTCGAGGGGGTACAAGTGCTTGTAGTTCGTCAGAGCATTCACCGTTAAAGTATTTGTAAAACAGGCAGAGGGATGCAACATATTGTCGGTGGGACAGAGGCTGAAGCTTAGATGACAGTTCAGGACATATCAGGTTGGCGACTCTCTTTTAAACCTTGTCTAGAAGTGAGACTAGTAGCAGATGCACCAGCCCAAATATGACAATAATACTCCATACATGGGCGACTGGTGGCCTTATAGAGGTACAGGATATTTTCGGATGTTAGTAGCTTTGTAGCACGGTAGAGAGAACCTACCTTCCTCGCAGCGGTTCTGGCAATGCTCTCAATGTAATTGTTCCAACTCATGTTTCATGTGAACGTTAGGTTGAGTTTAAATGAAGTACTTTCAGTTAATGGATCTTTGGCCATTGCTATTAATGGTAGAGGTGGTTTCTTGTAATAATTGAAGGAAACAAGTTTAGTCTTGGCAGCATTGAATGTGACCATCCATTTTTGTCCCCATTCCACTACAGATTGGAGGTCATTCGCTGGTGTCTCTGCTATTTCCTTAGATATGTGTTCATTTATTTTCCCCTCGTGCCTGTTATAGCGAGTAGTCTCATTAGCAAATATGCCCATCTCAGAAGCAATTTTATCAGGGAGGTCATTTATGAATATCAGGAATAATTAAGATCCAAGGATAGACCCCTGAGGTACTCCCGAATTGATATCATATTGTTTAGATGTACGACAGTCGAGGACAACCTGAATTTTTCTCTTACTTAAGAAGAATTTAATTATGTCATGTATTCTTCCAGTGATACATTCGGTCAACATCTATCTATCTATCTATCTATCTATCTCTCTCTCTCTCTCTCTCTCTCTCTCTCTCTCTCTCTCTCTCTCTCTCTCTCTCTCTCTATCTATCTATCTATCTATCCCACTCGGTCTTAATTCATCTATCTCACTAAATCTCTACCTAAAAACAGTAATCTACGAGCATACATGTTTCGAAGCCCTACCCCTCTTCAGCGTAGCTTGACTGTATCTAGGAATATATATACTAACTTTAATCCACACTAATCTTATTTTGTAATACCTTCTGTTCTCGCTTTTCTTTCCGTTTCCTTTTTATTTATTTCTTTTTTTCTCTTATCGTCTATTCCTTCTCCCCTTTCAATGTATAGAGTCTAACACCCCACCCCTTCCTTCTGAATTTAACATGTTTACTTTATTTTATTGTTTTTAAAAAATATATCCTCTAGTCCATCAGTTAAGAACCAGACTTCTTCATCGACACACGCTTCATTGGGTCGCCTGAAAAAGGCTTGCGGTCCGGACCGACCACTTGTCTGAAACATTAGCGTGTTCAGTGTAGCGACTATGTAATATTTGTCTATCTAAATAATAATAATATTATATATATATGCGTGTGTGTGTGTGTGTGTGTGTGTGTGTGCGTGTCTACCTCACCCTGTCCATATCTATCTGTCTGTCTGTCAGTCTATAAATCTATCTATCTATCTATCTATCTATCTATCTATCTATCTATCTATCTAGGTCTCTCTCTCTCTCTCTCTCTCTCTCTCTATCTATCTATCTATCTATCTGCTGTGTGTGTGTGTTTATCTATCAATCTATATAACTTTCGTATATCTATGTGTCTATCAACACACACACACACACACACACACACATATATATATCAAGTTGTTTGCAGTCTCTCTTTCTCCTTCTGTTGGTGTATATATATATATATATATATATATATATATATATATATATATATATATATATATATATATATATAACTTATTTGCTTTCAATTCATCCGTTTTTCTGTCCATTCTTTCGTATATTTTATGTCTATTGATTTTCCAACTAAATTTTCACTGAATACTTTTAACCCTGAAATTAATGTACCTAAAATTGGGAATGTATTTGGCTTTATTTAGAATTCTATTTTGGAATCATTTTGGAATCTATTTGCGTTTTTCAAGTTAATTTGGGTTAATCTATGCATATTTTCACATCATTAAAATGGCATGTAGCATTAAAAAGTGAACATTTTTCCATCGTCTTTGCCTTTCGTGTCTTATTTATTGTGTTTAGATTTCTAACAACGAGGTATTGGGAAGAGTCTGTATACAATAAGAATTTTCAGAATGTGAGAAATTATCATATAATTATTTCCACAAACAACGTCGCAGCTCTCAAAAGCCGTGCCAAGTAACAAACTGGAAGTCCAAGACTAGAGTTTAACCTTCATTTGGGCTCATCAGCTAGACATATTCGAACCTGAGCTTCTTCAATGAGAGGCGAGTACTCTGCACGTTCGTAACATAAACGGAAGCTCTAAAATGGCTGGAAATAATCCCTGGGTTCAGGGGTTAATACCATGCAAACGGTAAATTTGTGACGGGTTTGATTATCAGATTCGTTTTCAGCGACCTCGAATAACCCTAAAAAACAAATTTCTGTTCTGTTGTAGCGTAGCACTATATTTACTAAAACACTTGGGTTATTGTTAGTTGGATGACCACATCCCTTGTTCAAGACGAAGTAGGTTCATTCCATACTCGGATTTCGCCGCGGTTTGCTTGATCTGTGTTAGTTAATGGATTTCCTTTTGTGTTGCTCAAGTGGCTGAGTATTCGCCTCACATGCAAGAGGCTTAAGGTTTGAATCCCGAGTTCAGATCTGTCTAATTAATGAGGCCAAAATGAGGACGAAACTCGAGTCTTAGACTTCCGGTTTATTGCCTGCCATGGCTCTTGTAAGCTTGCGACGTTGTTTGACTGTAGAAATAATAAGAATTTTTTGCAACTTTTATTTACCGAAAACAAGGCGCAATGCCACTTCGAGTTAAGGGGTTACCATTTGGGGTCATATCTTCATCGACAATATGTAGGGAGTTCGGCAAAGAGGTGTCTGCTTGCATGATATTTGAATATCTGCATGCATGCCAGGGACGCAAGAAACAGGAAAAGGATTTTAAAGTCTAGCAGTTAGTGAGAATAAACTGTAAGAATCGAAGGCTTTCCGGCATCTGGGGACCTCTACGGTTTAAATGTAGGGTTTTGCTGACTGTCGGGTTAGTCAGAGGGTATTCAGGTCGAGAGGACATACGTTTTACCAGTTCGTCGGAACATATTACATTAAAATACTTGTAAAACAGGAACAGGGATTCAACATTGCTGCGATGGGACAGATGTTGGCGCTTAGTTGATAGTGTGAAACCTTCACTTTTTAAAAAATTATTTTTATTAAACTTTTAAAAACGGCTTAAACTTAGTTACCAAATTTAAATGGTACTTCTTCTTTGATCGTAAATTGAACTCATTAATAAGAAAAAATTAAAATAAAACGTAGAAGTAGATCCGAGCTTGAGCACGGGATCATTCGATCTGCAGTCAAATGCTCTACGACTAAGTTATATCTCCAGATTACAATTAATCTGGTTTTATTTATTTTTTTTTATAAGAAATGATTTGCTGTGATTTTATTATTTCTCTTGGCCGGTGTAACGTAAAATATTCTGTGTAAAATTTGTTTCTTTACATCTATAAGAGAAAAAAGACTGTTTTTAAGATCGAATGCTTTCGATTTTCGACATATATCGGATGAATTTCTGCAGTGAACACTGACATGCATATGCATTACCTTTGTGTGAAATTTGCAAAAGATAGGCTCAGCCGTTTCGGAACCTATGAGGAAGAGATGCTCTCTCTCTCTCCCTCTCTCTCTCACACGCCCCCCCACACACACGCAGACACACACACACACACACACACGCAGACACACACGATGACAAAATATTAGAGATAGAGATAGTACACAAAATCTCATTGAAAAATAAAAACATTAACCCGTTGGAGGGAATAACAAAGAATTTGATTGATTAGCTTGACTAAGATATACACATGTATAAAAACACACAGTAAGACGAATTTCATGCATTTTAGTCTGACGATGTCCTATGAAGATAAAATACGAAAACTTCCGTGTGGCTTGATTGCCATAATATATTTTCATTAGTACCCCGATCTAATCACGCATCGAACACTATGAAAGTAAATACTGAAAATCTATACATCTATATATCTACGTCTTATATTTGACGTGCTTACATGAAATAATGCATATTTTTTACAAGGCAATCACCATTTATCTAGGCTCGCGGGGGGCACTTGATTGTACTCCGTGATAAACAGCAATGGTGAGAATTGTGTAGATATTTTTACAAGGAAGGCTCAATAAGAATTTGTTTACATTGGACTTTAAAACGACCATGTTATAGTCAACTGGGACGCAGCATCGTAGTACTGTGTTCCACAGGCGGGCAGCACGACGAATGAAGCTTTGCTCATAAAGTTTTCGTCGTGTTTTATATACAGATAGCGTGTAAGGGAAAATGTGGACAATGGTTTTAGCTAGACGACTGCTTGCCGTAAATGTTTTGCAGAGGAACATATCAATCAATCAATCAATTTATCTACGATGTACCTTTGATAAGTTTCCAGAGTTTTTTGTACAGGCAATTAAAATTGTCATAGACTCTTGAAAATTCGCTATGTTATTGCTATACATCTTATGAGATGATTGACTAATTTTTATGATTTAAGGTTCAATTGGACAGCTACAACAGGAATTGGAATACAATCTACTAAAACCTGATTATCGCAGCTGATGCATTTCAAAAATGAAATCTGAACGTGAGGACACTTTAGAAGAACAATATGCAATAAACCTCTGATTTAAACTTGAAAAAAAAATGCCACAGAAACGCATGGAATGCTTTAGACTGCTTTTGGATCATCTGGCATGAATGGAGCATCAGTTTTTGAGTGGCATAAGGGATTTAAGGAAGGCATGGTGTCTTGGAGGGATGGTGAGATGTGTGGGAGGAGGAATGAATTCAGAACACCAACGTTGATTGGCCAAATAAAGAATTTCATGGATAAGAACCTCTGTGTGGCTATAGAGACAATGTGCACAGTTTAATGCCAGTGTTGGATATTTACATACAATTATTTGCGAGGAACTGAAGATGTGGAAGATTGGCGCAAAGTTTGTCCTAAGGGTGCTCAGAGAAGATCAGAAAGAAAGATATTGTCATGACAGCAGGGAGATAGTCAAGTTGATCAATTCAGATCCTGAAGTCCTTGATACTCTGGTGACCTGCTATGAAAGCTGGATCTACTGCTATGATCCAGAGACCAAGAGACGGAGTTGTCAGTGGAAGCATGCTGGCTCTCCCGGACGCAAGAAGGCCAAACAGAGGAATACTGTGTTAAGGTTTTAAGGGAGTCCAGGAAAAGATTCTGTCGAAAGAGGCCAGCACTCTTCACATCGGGTCAGTAGTAATTCCACCAGGACCATGCACCCGACCACAACTCGATCTTTGTCACAGACTATTTGACCATCACGACAGTTCCTAACCCTCCCTATAGCCCATACCTTGCTCCCTGGGACTTTTAGTTATTCCCTAAGCTCAAGGAAAACATTAGAGACTGTCTTTATGAGACAATTGAGTAGATGAAAAGGGTTGTGACGAAGGTCATTGACACGCTCACACCAGAGGACTTCTATAGAGCCGAGAAGTTGTTAGAATGGTACATTATGTGCGTTGCAACCGGAGGAGATTATTTTGAATGATACTAGAGTTTCATGTGTGTACTATCAATAAAAGTGACCATACGAAAAAATCTGGAAACTTATTTAACAACATTCTATCTATCCATCTATCCATCTATCTATTAATCTATCTATCTATCTATTAATTCATTTATCTATCTATCTATCAGTCTATCTATCTATCTATCTATATATCTATCTATCTATCTATCTATCTATCTATCTATTCGTTATTACATTATCCATTAACGGACATAAAATAATGAACACAGCCCATCTCATTCCGCGTTAAGCGACATTGGATCGCCCGTGCCATGCATAACGGTTGCATTCAATGTTTTCCGGTGTTTCCCCCCAACCAATTTTATCCCCCCCCCCCCACTCAGTCTCTTCCCGGCTTTCTTTCTTCGGTTGCCGCATTCTTCACTCCGTAATGCTAACCTCCATTTTGTTCTGCATCAACCTGAAGTGCATCTTCTTGACTAAATGCACGCATTTTTCGCGCCATTTTCCTCGGTTGCATCAGCACTGCTACACGCACTCAACTCCAGACCCCACACCTCTCGGCTTTGTTTCCAATTAATTAGTACTTGATTGCTTGATTCAATGAACGAATTGTTGAAACCTGTACACCCATAAGTTCATTAATTTAATCATTTTGTTTTTGAAAACGAAAGAGAAAAAAGAATGTGATAATAGGGTCATGGACAAGGCACAGGCTACCAAGGTGAAAGGGTAAGGGAACATGTTGCAAGTGCATTTTAATGGAGAATCGCGTGTTAATAGAAGTGAAGATATATATATATAAATAGAAATAAAACCTTTTTTCTTTTAATCCGAAAGAAAGTCTAACGGCAAGCTACTAATGAATTAATTGTAAGCTCAGTGGTGAAGACGGCGAAAAAAAAAAAAAAAAAAAAAATCAAATCAAAACAAAACAAAAAAAACACTCATACTTACGACTATAACTATATTAGTAACGACTAGCTGTCCGCCCGGCGTTGCCCGGTCCTACAATACGCTTAAACATGATATTTTAATTTATGCAGATTGCGTATGTATTATTATAAAAGCAATCCTATATTGTATTGATTATTATATATTACGAGGAATAATTGGCCTGGTAGACATATTCGCAAATAAATGGATAGATAAGTATATATATATATATATATATATATATATATATATATATATATATATATATATATATATATATATATATATATATGTGTGTGTGTGTGTGTGTGTGTGTGTGTGTGTGTGTGTGTGTGTTTATATATATATTATACAACATAAATAAATAAATAAATATATATATATATAAATTATACAACATGAAAATAATATTAAAAAATTAAAAATTCTTGAAGCGTCATATATTAGAACCTTTCAACCCACTCTAAATGATATTGCATTCGAGAAAAGCAGTAACGTTCTAAAATGTCTTGCGTAGTTCGTATTGGACGGACTTCGTTAATGGTGTCCACGAACTTGTTGTTTTTAATACTCGAATTTTAATCGACCTTTATTTTTAATCGACTTTTCATCGTTTCTATATATTTTAAATTATCGCCGTTTACTATATATTTTAGTTTTCACTTTTAATTATCATTTTTGCTCCTTCGCACTTTTACTTCGACACCTGATAATGATTCGTGGACGAATCGAAAGCGCTCGTGACAGCAACAACAATGGAACTGTTATTAGTATTTTTGATTTTGATAAAAAAAAGATTATACGGCAAATCTAAAAATCAAAAAAAGAATCATAAAGCAAAGCGTCTTCGTTGCATTTAATAATATTTGCTTGAATATATATATATATATATATATATATATATATATATATATATATATATATATATATATATATATATATATATATATATATATATTCTGCTGATTCAGCCTTAGTTAGTCCGATGGTTACGTTTTGAAAAAAATACCAAATACAATCTTTGGAAGCTAAACTGCTTCAAACGACAAAAAGGCAAAATTCGTGAAATTTAGCTGTAAAAAGGCCAATCTGGAAACCCTAGACATGAATATGAGAGTGATCTCCCTTTGATGTAGCCTTGCTTT
>NC_136520.1:76685100-76692600 GCF_053919585.1 Euprymna scolopes | reverse complement strand
ATAGTCGAGACTTCCGCTTCCAGCTAATTTGCGTGTTTATTGCAAGATACTCTTCTTTCTTAATGTCTCTTTCTATTTTTCAAATTTAACATTCATTTTTTTGTTTTGTAACTCATGATTCCCATCCATGGAGTAGTGTTGCCACATCTGGGTGGTGCATCTACCACTAGTCTCTCCTTCTTGGATAGGGCCCAAGAAATAGTTTTCAATCTAATAGATCCCACTTTGTCAACTAAGCTCTAACCCCTGTCTCATCACCGCAATATTACATCTCTGTGCCTGTTTTACAAGTATGTGCTCTGATGAACTCGTTGCACTTGTGCCCCCTCGACGTATATATCCCCGACGAATCCGCTAAGCAACAAAATCTCACCCCTTCACTGTTGAGGTCCTTAAATGCCAAAAAGCTTTCTACTCTAATAGTTTCTTCCCTAGAATACCTAGACTTTGGAATTCACTTCTTGCTATCTACCTCCCTTACTGTACTGATATGCAGAAGTTTAAATGTAACGTAAATTAACATCTTGTTAATCTTTCCTAAGTATGATCCCAAATAGTAACCCCTTACGTCCAAGTGGCGATATGCCTTGTAAGGCGTGAACGTGAGTAAAAAATAATTAAAAATAATTTAAAAAAAAACAACAAAACTCTTCTTTCTTCTTTATTAACCAATCCCAACATTTAAATATTAACAACGTTGCCCGGATGTTAAATATGATAAACAATCGATTATTTATTTTATGTTTTAGAATTTTTAGATGACGATTCATAATTCGTATTATTTGGATTATTTGGACTATTTTTCTCATCTATATATAATAAATCTCACCTGTCTGTTTATATATATTTTACAGTCAACGGAAAAAAAGGCCAAAGACCCTAATGTTTTGATGTGGTGTTTTGAATATAATAAACTAGTTATTTCATTCGGACAAAGCACTAAGAAACGGGGCCTAATTAGAGTTTATTTTGGGTCACCCTGTGTGTGTGTGTGTGTGTGTATTTCTATATATATATATATATATATATATATATATATATAGATACATATATATATATATATATATATGTAGAAATATATTTTCTTATAATATATATCAATCCTTATTTGAGACGCTCAATGTAATTTCAGAGCAATATAGAAAATAAATGACAAAATGCTATTTTACAAAATTCATGATCCTGACCATCTTATAATTTATTCCTTATATTCAGTTGACTTATACAATTCTTGACAGTATCTGTTTCGTAGCGCAGAATCAGTCACTTAATTATTATATCAATCAGTGAATCTATTTTGCCCTTAACTCATCAGAAGAAATAGCAACAATCAATCCGTCAAAAGGAATTGAAGCGTGATTTGACATGATTAAAATCCGAAAATTGGAAGAGAGACTGCAAATACCTTTTTATTTTTCCACTACGCCATATTGATTTTTTATCAAACAAAGTCATTAAGCCCAACTATTCATACCAATAAATTTAATTAATTTATGAATCTTCTACCAAAATGTTCTATTTAATAATTAGTAAATTTATTAATTCTAATTTGTTTATACATATTTATGAAAATAATATCAAAAAATTATAAACTATTATACATGTTTGTATATACGAACCTAAACTAAGCTACCCCCCCCCAAAAAAAAGGATTGATCATTACGGTCGGTTATCACAACTAATCAATTAATTTGAATTGCAAACCATACATAATCATAATTCAATTCTGTTAGCTATTATAATCAATTTTATTAATCATTACAATTATAATTTTTAAAATCATACGATTAAAAAAATATACTTACGTTTTGTTAAGTTTAAATATAATCTGAAAACTCCTTTAAATTGTAATTATAAACAATTAAATTTACTTAATAATGTGAGACAGAGTTACCTCCCTTGGAACAAATCTAACGAAAGATTAGCTTCTCCTATATTTATTTATTTAACCTACTCGTAGACATCCATATTCAAGTAATAATTAATTTTAATATAGTTTTAATGTCTTTCCCTTAATTTTATTTTAAAAAATTAAAACGATTTATATTATAAATTGATTCACTAATATTTAAATTATAAAATGTCAGCATTAAAAATAATTTCAATCTATAGTAATAAGTTATTAAGTTATACTTAATATCTTCTAATTTTTAATTGTAAATTAATTGGTTATTTACATTTATTTTATTTTTTATTTATTTATATATTTATTCATATTATTATCAATATCAGCATCATCATCATTATTTATATTGAAAATAATGTTTTTAATTTTTACATCTCCCAAACTTTACTCAATTCTACACACGACAATCTAATATTAATAAATATTTTACGAACTTGTTCCTTATTTAAGTATAATTATTGTTTATCATTGTGTATATCCTAATTCTCTAATAAGTATGTTTATGAGTTTCTTACTTTGATAACATGTTATTTTGATTATAATTAAATAAATATATATTCAAGTTAAAACTAATTCTAATTTTAATTCTAGTTAATAAGATTTATAAATATTGTTTAGACCTAAAAATTATAGACCATATCCAACTCAGTTTTTCCTTATATTACCCCCCTTCTCTCTCTCTCTCTCTCTCTCTCTCTCTCTCTCTCTCTCTATATATATATATATATATATATATATATATATGTATGTTTGTATGTATGTTTGTATGTCTTCCTAAAACGCGGCGGATTTTCACATTTTAAAAGGCTGCGGATTTTCACGAGATCGGTGTCGGACAACAAATATCGAAAAATTGGCTAAAAACATTAATTCCTTCACCATCAACTGGGCACTTTTCTACAGGAAGGGGCCCCTTTTTTCGCCGATATTTTCGAAAGTCAGCCTCTCTTTTCGATTGACTAGCCTTAATTTAAACCTTCGCCACTTCCGGTTTGTCAATGGACGCAAGGGCAAAGATATTTTTTTGCTCAACACACACTTCCATACACGCAGGCTAATCTCTCTTTTCTCTCTCTCTCTCTCTCTCTCTCTCTGTCTCTCTCTATATATATATATATATATATATAAAGCCATAGATGTATCTGCGTGTGTGTGTGCTAGTCTTTGTTTGAATATTTAACTGATAACCCCTTAAACTATTGGTCACATAACATCGAAATTAATAATAAATAATAATCATACACCAAAGAAGGTTCATAACGAGTAAAATCATAGTTTGAATGTGTGAATACGCGTACAGACATATATCGGCAAGTTTAAATGTAAACTGTTAATTTCAACCTCTACACTGTAGAAATCCCTAGATGCCGTAAAGCCTTCTATTCGAATAGCTTTTTCCCTCGGACAGCTGCACGTTGGAATTCCCTCCCTGATCCCTGCTTTCCTGATTCTACTGACATGCAGAAATTCAAGTGTAATGTGAACAGATATCTCGTTGCTCAACTCCATAAATAGTATCCCTGCAAATCTGGTTCCAAATAGTAGGCCCTCACGAGTAAGTGGTCTTGTGCCTTGTTTAGGGTGAAACGCCACTAAAAAAACAAAAACAAACAAAAAAAAAAAACAGAAAAAACGTGACCACATATTTTTACTTCTTTTCTGTCCAAATTCAATTCATGTCTATAAGGCGTTTAATATTAATCTTTCGTACCTATTTCTCGATGGCTACATCGGTAGGTGAAGCGGCTGAAACGTACAATGTTTTGGTTTTGATTTTAGCTGATTGCACCCAGGAAATTTATTATTAACTTTCGAAATCACTTTATATTTTAGATACAACATAAAATTCAACAGTGAATTGGCTCTGTAATTATAAATACGAAAGATGCACGAATTAAAATGTATTTAAGCAAATGTTTTATTCGTATTCTGATGCACTACTTCCGGTTCACAAATGTTTCCATTCCTCTCGTTCTTCTAACACTTCTTTCTTTCTTTTACTTCCGTTTTCTTTCTTTTTACTTCCGTCATTTTTCTTTCTTTCTTCCTTTCTTTCCTTCTTTCTACCTTTTATCTCTTATTTTCTTTCTTTCACTCATTCACATTTTAAAACTTACTAGCTGGCAGCCCAGCGTTGCCCGGTCGTACAATACACTAAAACATGATATTTTAATTTATTAAGATTGCGTATGTATTATTATAGAACCAATCCTCTATTATTAATTATATATTACGAGGAATAATTTGCCCAGTAGACTGATTCGCAAAATAAATAAATAAATAAATATTATAAAAATACAATATACTAATGATAATGTCGTTCATCAAATTCCATCTGTGTTTGTTTACAAAATTACGTCAGCTGATATTTGGGCTTGACGATAAATACCTTAGAAAAATCACTTCTGATTAATGTTTAGTTTTTAAATATGCAAACAAAGAAATGATTTACGTAAATTGAACTCATTAATAAAAAAACTTAAAATAAAATGGTGATGTACACCCGGGCTTGAACAGGGGGTCATTCGATCTGTAGTCAAATGCGCTAACAGTGAGCTATATTTCCAGATTATAACAATTTTTTTTTTTCAAGAAAGAAATGATTTACTGAAATTTTATTATCTCCCTTACCGATGTAACGTAAAATATTCCTCCTGTTTAATCTATAAGAGAGAAAAAACTATTTTTAATATCGGATTTTTTCGATTTTCAATACTTATCGGAAGAATTTCTGTACAAAACATATCTAAGAACACTGCCAGACATATAAATTAGCTTTGTGTGAAATTTGCAAAAAATAGGGTCGGCCATTTCGGAATCCATAAGGAACTCACACACACAGAGCGGCTTTTATATAATAGTAAAAATAGATATAGAGATTCTCATCTACTACTTCCGGTTCACAACATTCTCTCTCCCCCCCCCCCATCTTTCATATCCCAATGTCAAATGTACTGACACCTTACCGAAAAAAAAGTTTCAACCTGTCAGGGCTTAGAGAAGGCGAAAAGCAAAAAATAAGAGTACCAAATATGGACACGTCCCACATTCCCAGTGCTGCGTGCGTGTGTTTGTATGTGTGTGTGTGTGTGTGTGTGTGTGTGTGTGTGTGTGTGTGTGTGTCTGTTTGTGTGTGTGTCGAAGGGCTTCTTTGTAGGGTGGGAGAAAAGAACTGAACAGCCTTTCTGTCAGAGAATTGAAAAGGTAAACTGAACGGAGGCTCTGTGGCGAAATACGAAGCCGCGGAGGGTAATTATCTTGTGAATGCGTGGAAAGACGATTGGCAACCGAGGTAATCGAGGAAAAGGGAATGAAACGAACGAAAAAGAGGGGAAAAATAAATAATGTTGTTAAGAGGGGACAGCAAGTTAAGGAGAAAAAAGAAAGAAAGGGAGTTACATATAAATACATACATACATACATACATACATACATACATACATACATAAAAGACTTCCTTCAGTTTGACAGACTATGGATACCCACTGTAAGGGTGGCTGCGCGTGAAATTTTTGTAGCAAGAGTTGCGCAATCTTTAACCACACCTCTCCTGAGTCGGCATTGTTTAATACCAGTGGCAAGTGGAGGTTCACAACGACTGGAAACAACGCCGAGATAAGCGGAAAGCACGCACAGCGGCTAGAATTCCCAAATAGTCACCCATCTGGTACTCACCAGGCTCAACGTTGCTTAACAACGCGACTGTGCTGTATACATACATACATACATACATACATACATACATACATACTCACATACATACATACATACATACATACATACATACTCACATACATACATACATACATACATACTCACATGCATACATACATACATACATACATAACATATTATGCAAATATGATTCAATGTCATATTTGTAGTTTCTTTTAATGCATTAATTTGCAAAATTTAAAGTTATTGTATATTTTGCAAACATCTTTTCTCTAATGAGAAGAGTTGCATCTTTCGAAACTTCGCGGAATAAGGTCTTCCTAGTGTTTTTTGTCGGATCTATATACATTCTTTACAGGTTATTAATGTTCTTTAAAATAATTTTCAATGAGATTTTCCTACTATTAATATATATATATATATATATATATATATATATATATATATATATATATATATATATATATATATATATAAGAAAAAATAGTTAATAAAACATGTTAAAAACACTTTGAAAAAGAGTTAAAAACATATTAAATTTTAAAAAGGAAACACTACATAAGTGGATAGTCCTTAATCCGCGGAGTTTCGAAGAAATACTTTCCTTCTCATCAGAAGGTAGGATTTAGCAAAATGCGGGATCAGATTTTGCTTGCAAAAGTATTTGATGAAACTACAAGTAAGTCATAGATCTTACTTGATAACAAAAAATGAAGCAGAGGGAATAGGGCGAATAAAAAAGTGATTTTATGGTAATGGATAATCTGGTGAAGGGTAAAGTATCCAATGACGGTAAAATCCAAAAATGCAGAATCCAAGAAAGTTAGTTAAATTATATATATATATATATATATATATATATATATATATATATATATATATATATATATATATATATATGTATGTGTGTGTGTGTGTGTGTGTGTGTTATCTATTTGTTTTTGTTTGCGATACTTTTGAATGAATTCAATTATACGAAAGGGCATTTTTACCTAAATGCAAGTTGAGATTAATTTTCCCTTTTATCAATTTGGAACCCCCAAATGAGGAGCGACTTATAAAAGTGGCTGAATATATATATATATATATATATATATATATATATATATATATATATATATATATATATATATATATGTTTCAGCGAAAACCCAGTAAGTGAATCGCTTCGTCAGGCCAAGGACACTTCAGGCTTATGCGCATAAGCCTGAAGAGTCCTAGAGTCGATGAAACGCGGAATATTCAGTGTAGCTTAATCGCCATATATATTTTATAACTTACTAACTAGCTCTTCCTACGCATTGAGCACTTTTGAAGTAAATACTTAAAGTTTACGCATAAATTTATACTTTCGTATATTAATTTTATGTGAGTAAATGTAGTTATATATATATACATATATAATGTCGATGACTACAAATATATATATATACATATATATACATATATATACATATACATATATATACACACATACATATACATATATATGCATATATACTCTTATATATATACATTTATATATATCAACATTTTCAAGCATTCATAAACTACATTTACCATCCAAATGAATGCTTTGAGAAATACAAAACAATATTATGAATAAAATTAAAAAAACTTTATTCACAAGTACATATTTTCCAACGTTCCTACATATTTTCGACCGATCCTTAAGTCTTCATCAACGTAGTGAAAGTTATGAGCATACACGGGGAAAAGTACAATACGCTTAAACATGATATTTTAATTCATGCAGAATGCGTATTTATTATTATAGAACCAATCCTCTATTGATTCTTATATACTATGAAGAATAATTTGCCCAGTAGACTAATTCGTAAATAAATAGATAAACAAATAAATAAATAGATAAACAAATAAATAAATAAATAGAAAACCAAATAAATAAATAGATAAAT
>NC_136520.1:76655100-76682600 GCF_053919585.1 Euprymna scolopes | reverse complement strand
GATAAGTAAAAGAAAGAAGAGAAGGAGGAAAGGGGGGTTTAAAAACAAAAAACAAACAAGGATAAGGTAAGAGAAAATGACAAAAAAAAATAAAAATGAACAAAATTAGGATGACGGAGAAAAAGGCAAAAAATGTAGGAACGAAAAGGAAGGCAGAAATTAGAAAATGGAATGAAAAAAATCACAAGAAGTTGAAGGAGAAGAATAAGAATGGCTAGAATGAGAAAATAAGTAAAAAAAGAGGAAGATGATGAAAATAAGGAAAAGATTGAGAAAAAAGAAAGAAAATAACAAGGTTTACAACAACAGCAACAACAACAACAAAAACAACAAAAACAACAACAAAGACAACAACAAAGACAACAACAGAAGCAACAACAATTCAAAAACAAAACAACAGAAACAACAGAAACAACACCAGCATAACATAATCGAAACGACAACAACGACAGTAATAACAACAAAAAAAAACAACAACAATAAAAACAACAACAACAACGACAACAGAAACAACAACAACAGACACACAACAGACACAACAACAACAGACACACAACAGAAACAACAATAACAATAGAAACAACAATAACAACAGGAAAACAACAATAATAGAAACAACAACAACAGCAGAAACAACAACAATCGAAACAACAACGGCAATAACAGAAACAACAACAGCAGCAACAACAATAGAAACAACAACAAAAACAATAACAACAACAACAATAGAAACAACAACAACAACAATAGAACAACAACAACAGAACAACAACAACAACAACAATAGAAACAACAACAACAAAAACAATAACAAAAACAACAACAGCAACAACAGCAACAAGAATAGAAACAACAACAACAACAACAACAATAGAACAACAGCAACAACAATAAAAACAACAACAACAACAACAACAATAGGAACAACAATAACAAAAAACAACAAAAACAGCAGAAACAACAACACCAACAACTGATACAAGAAACAAAGAACCAGAGAAGATTTAATGGGAGATAACAACAGATGTCAAGGTGACCTAATCAAGTTTAATGGGAGAGAAGCGATGTCAGTCTGTACCTTATCTCATCTCATGCCAAGCAAATTACGTTTTGTGTCCTCCTCTACTCGGCTTTTGGGTGGGGCTGTAAATAAGCATCTCAAACCTTCGTATCATTTTTGTATTCATTCAACGTGACTCTTAACACTTTGCCAACGACAAGCTTGACACCTTCTTTCTCTCTCTCTCTCTCCTCCCCCCTCCCCCTCGCTTTCTATATATCTCTCTCCTTTTCTCTTTATATGCACTCGGTACAGGTAAAAGCTGGGTGTGCATCCACGCAGAGTCCCTATTTACTTTGCCTCCCCACGAGGACAGAGTTGGACACCAAGGTCGTTTTTTAATGTGGAGAAAAGAACAAAAACTGTGTCAGTCGTAGAGGATTTCTCCTCCTCTAACTGAGAACCAAAATTTCAAGTGTAGCATCAGAACAGATACTACATTTTGATCTTGGTCCGATGGCCAAGAACTCTCTTACTATAACGTCTGCAACGTCAAATAAACTAGAATAGTTTAGTTGTACGTTATTCTTCATTATAGTTCATTATATTAATAGTTCATTACTCTAAGCACTTATGCAGTATAAGAAATGGGTTATTGTTGGAATCGTCTAGGTGTTTACGGAAAACACCGGAAGGTGCCGAAATGCTGAACGCTTCCACCATAATACTAAAAAAAAAAAATAAATAAAAAAACACGTTTGCTATCATTGGTTAATTGTTAAACATCTATGAGGGGCGTTCTAAAAATTACGTCTCTTATTTTTTATTCCGCCCGAATAGATCAGAGGGGATTACAAATTGTATTGATATGATGAATGAACTTATGCATTCATGACCTGAAAGTTACATCTCTCTGTTGCAGATATTGACGGTGTGAGAAAGCAACCCTTGCCATGGACATGCGTCACAAGCAAAGATGCATCATTGAATTCCTGGCAAAAATGCATTGAGAATCCTGATGACTGTAGAAACAGAAATTCTGGAACAAAAAATGGTCACTTGTTTTCATGGTATTACCCCCGTCTCTCGTAGCTCTCCGAATTTTTGAGTTAAAAATAGGACATTTTTCTTTTTGGAACTATCCTTGTATGTATGTATGTATGTATGTATGTATGTAAACCGATATTGCCCGGGATTGAATGATGATGAAAGTTCACACTCTCACGTTTTTATTGTAATTGAGATGAAATTGTCCATTTTTCAATCAAATCGATTGATTACCTACTCTAGTCAGCTATCGCGATGAATCGCAAGAAAGCTTCACATGCCTCCACGCAGTGAATTAGTTCACAATACATTGTAGTCAACGTTGCACTGTAGAGAAATTACTGTTGATGTTATAAAATTATTTTTTATCAATAATTGCTTGAATTAATGTTTAAAATGCAAAAGTCAAGTATTATAGTTCAATTGTGCTCTAAACAGAAACATTCATTTCGCCCGTTATGCAATGTAACTTTATTTTAATAATTTACATATTTTCTATTTTTCCTTTTAAAATCTCTCTGGTAAAGCTTTGAGAAAGCGAGGGCGAAACCGGTCAGCTGATTCCCTCATTTATTTTTCTTTCTCTTTATTCGCCTCTTAAAAAAAACGCATTTTTCTTTCAATCAGGAATGACATAAGTCTTCCCTTAATGATTGCAATATATATATATATATATATATATATATATTGTTTTTTGTGTACAGAAGGTTGTTAGTTGAGACAGCTCATTCGTACCGTCCGTTTCAAGCCCGATAATAAGGCCCGTTTAAGGTATCCTTATCAAGCTCTCTTCAGCCAATATTCGTCTACGAATTCGAAGACGAATATTGGCTGAAGAGAGCTTGATAAGGATACCTTAAACGGGCCTTATTATCGGGCTTGAAGCCGACGGTACCAATGAGCTGTCTCAACTAACAACTTTCTGTACACAAAATATAAATACGCTCTTACAATTTGGATTTTCCTTTTAATTGAGCACTCTGCTGGAATTCTTTTTCCAAAAAAAACTAATCATATATATATATATATATATATATATATATATATATATATATATATATATATATATATATATATATAACTACTTCATTTACTCACATAAAATTAATATACGAAAGTATAGATTTATGCGTAAACTTTAAGTATTTACTTCAAAAGTGCTCAATACGTAGGTAGAGCTAGTTAGTAATGTATAAAATACAAAATAGTTTTAAAACTAACAAAAACAATAGAAAATAAACAAATAAATAAATTAAATAAACATGAATATACATAAACGATCACACATATATATGTATATATATATGTATATATATGTGCATATATGTATGTACACATATGTATATTTATATATAAACTAACAAAAAAAATGTCTGCCTTAAACCACTAACCTAGTTTTAAAACAGATCCTTTGTTCGATAAAAGACATGCCCATTGGCTGATAGGAAGGGGCACGGTGGATACTAGAAAGCTGATTGGCTAACTAAATCCTCAATAGAAGAGGACCATATAAAAACGATAAACAAGCACAGAATTCGCGCATAAGCCTGAGGAATCCTAGAGTGGATGAAACGCCAAATATTCAGTGTAGCTTAATCGCCATATATATTTTATAACTTACTATATATATATATATATATATATATATATATATATATATATATATATATATATATATATATATATATTCAATTTTCACCCCAAACAAGGCAAGTGCCACTTTGAAGTAGCGGGCTACTATCGGGGACATAATTTGCGGGGGCATTATGAAGGGAGATAAGTAGAAAGATGTTTCTTCACATGAGGCTTAAACTTCTGCATATCAGTACAGTTGGGAGAGCAGTATCTCGGAAGGGAGTTCTAAAGACTTGCAGTTCTGGGGAAGAAATTATTGGAGTAAAAGGCTTTCTTACACCTAGGGATCTCTACTGTGAACGGGTGGGATTTAGTTGCTTGTTGGGTTTATCGGGGGTATTCACGTCGAAGAGGTACAAATATATATAGGCCGTCTGGCGTGGCTCAGTCGTAAGATACGCTTAAATATAATATTTAATTCATACAGATTACGTATTTATTATTATAAAGACAATTTTCTATCGATTATTATATTGAACCTATTATATAGTAGTTAGATCCAAATCCAAACAAAACTATATATATATATATATGACTTGGGTGTCATAAACTAGAATCGAAACCAAAACATACAACTCTCCACCCTCTTAGCTATGTCTATACGCACGCACACACACACACACACACACACACACACACACACACACACACACATATATTTTTTCCTGTTATCCATTTTTTTAAAGAGGGAATCGCTCGATCGTCGAATTATAGTGACATAAACTTCGGTAATTTTGATATTAAATAAACCGACTTTGTAGTCTACGAGTATATCCATTTGATTCAATAACAAACCCCCTAATTGCTCTCATCATTTCCTCTTCTTCTTTGCAGCCTCTTTCTCGTAGACGTTACTTTGCGGGTAAGTAATTTTATATCATGTATTCTTTATTCACATCTATTCCGTGTTTGCTTTATTCCAGCTTATTTAACTCGTTGGCTTAACAGACTCCATCAATTTGCCGTGTTGATACAGCGTTCTGTTAAACTAAGCTTATTTCAAAGAAGTACAGGCTTGTGGAGCTCCTTTCCTGCTCACTATTTTCTTTCTACGTGTAGCCTTAATTTTTTTCAAGACTAAAGTCAATAAGCATTTCTTGTTTTTGTGATAATCATCTTTCGTTCTTAGCTCTTTACATCAAGTGGCTTCATGCACTGTCTGGAGCGAATTTCGTAAAAGAAATCCTCCAATTCTATACATCATTCAACGTTTTAACCTTCCCAACATCCGACCTTCAGACTATAAATCCTGTTACCAATGGCGACAACTGCTCTGTTTGCCAACTGTAATTCTCTTCTTACCATCCCCCCACATTCTTTCGATGTCCGATCATCGACTCTACTCTCCTGTCGTTTATAACAGGCTCTTACCGCTATTAGGCGCCAATTACAGGTTCCATTAGATTCATAAGGACTCTGCTGTCTCCGTCCTCCCTTTTCACGGCTCTTATATTTGTATTTCGTCATCAGTGCCTCTTTTCCGCTTCGATCGCCTCTTGGAAATAGCCGAGTCAATGCATTTCCGATTCGGGACTTTTATCAACGTGAATGCGCACCGTTTTGCAATTATGGCACATTCGAAGGACTTTAAACGCGAATAGTCGCTCTTAAAAGGCACTGATTCAATTATCCATGTTTAGTTAAAAAAGAAAAGAAAAAATTGACGAAATGTTATTTGAAAATTAAACATGACAGACCGTCGAAAATAGTATTTTTTTAAACTTGGGAGTCACCAATTATCAAGGCCCGAAGGCCACTCGACCATAAGGGTTAATGAATGTAAGTTGGTAGTGTATTAATCGTTAATGGTGTAAATTGGGTAAAATTTGATTATTTACTTGTTTACATTTGATTTGAAGGGGACCAGATTGTATTTAACAGGGAAGCAGCACAGCGGAACAGTGTTCCGTAGGTGGGCAGTTCTGGGAAAGAAGCTTTGTTCATGGAATCTGCGTTTAGATTTAGGTGGAGATAGAGGATTGGGTAAATCGTTTATAGTGGCTGTAGTTAGTCGAGTGTGTTTTGTGAAAGTTTTGCAAGGGAGATCATAGATTTGAGTTCAGTCAAACACTTGCCATGAAAATAACGATAGAGCAGAGAAAGGCTAGAAACGTCTCTTCTACGGGAAAGAGGTTGCAAGGAGGAGAAAACGGCATCGCCTACTAGGTTTTGAAGTCGGTTGTGAAATCAGTCAAAGCAGGATAGGATACTCCAGGCAGCTCCTCCCCAGATGTGGTAACTACTCTATTTTAGGGCGTACCTTGCTCTTATACATGTAGATGATTGCGTCAGGAATGAGACATTTTTTAGAGAGGTGGAGTAATGCAACCATTTTTCCAGTCACCTTGGCAGCAGATTTGATGTATGCGTTCCATTTTAGATCAGGAGTGAAGGTCAGTCAAAAAAGCTTGTCGGAGCAGGGGGCTTCTTTGAGACAGGAACCATTCATATCAATTGTGACCAAGTGGGAATAAGAACGTTGGTGGTGAAAAGATAGATGCTTAATTTTAATGCATTCAAATTAACCCGAAACACTTTTTACCCAACTGCACCACGTGCTCGAGGTTGAGAGAAACTCAGAGAGATATTGGTCGTTGCTGGCTTTTGAAGTGTTACTATAGATGATAGTGTCGAGTGCGTATACGTTGACGAATAAACTTAGAATGTGATTTGGGAGATCCATTGATGAAGATAAGCAAAAGGGATGGGCCTGGGTTGGATCCATGAGGAACACCAATGTCGATACTGTGAGCCCCGGGTTTCAGTTAATTAATGACTACTTGTATACACCTGTTCGATGGTTGAAGAAAATTTCCAAATATTCCATAGCTGGAGATCTTGCGAAGTAGACCTTTATGCCCAACGATGTCAAATGCCTTTATATGTTTAGAGCTATTTAATACTAAACAAGTGAAGCATGCATGGTCTCACGTGAGTGCACAGTGATCGAGGCATAAAAAATGACCCGACCCCATTTAGCATTTAGCATTTCAGCATTTGACCCGACCCCATTTAGTCCCCAAAGTCCCCAGGGGACATCAAATCCTGGTGAAAGTGAAAAAAGGGTGTAGTTTTAGGCCTTGGCTTATGTAAATTTGATTTCTGCGCTATGCAAAAAAAAAAAAAAAAAAAAAAACTTACTTTGTCCATCATTCCCTCCAGTTAGCCCCAGAAGTCCCCAAGACTACAGATCGAATAACCACCTGTTCAATCCCAGGCGTACCTCACCATAAATAAATCAAAAACATATTAATGAGTTCAATTTACGATAAAAGAAGAATACCATTTAAAATCGCCGCAAATCATTTTTCGTTTGCATATTTTAAATTTGAGTGTAGCACTATGCAAAACTGCTAAATAGGCATGCAAATAAAATTTTGGACAAATATTGTAAAATAGTGCCAAAAAAAGAGAATGTTTTTTATTAGCCCTAAAAGAGCCTGTGTGGCATATCCAAGAGTTATCGCGAAGTACAGACAAAGAAAATTATATAGAAATCTGTTAGTTACAACTTTTCAGAAAGTTTTATAAAATCAAAGGCATCAATTTTTTTAATAAGCAAAAAAATGTCAATTTTAGTCATTTTAACCCGAAAGTCACCCCTAGGAGGGCAACCTGTTACTTTTTTTTTTTTTTTTACTCCTATCATGATTAATGTTTGTGTAAAATTTAAAAAAAAAAAAAAATCCATAGTTCGTAGTTATTGAGAAAAGTATGAACAGACGAATGGACGAACGAACAAGGGTGAATTTACAGGTCCACCTTTCTTTTGTCGAGGGACCAAAAATATTTTAATAGTATATTAATTAATATTTAAAAATATTTTAATAGTATATTAATTAATATTTAAAAAAAAAATCGCTAGTATTTATTTCGATTTTATATTTAAATTTTAATATTTAAAATTTTTTTTTTACATGGTGGTCACCACTTATCAAGGCCCGGAAGCCACTCAGGGATAAGGATTATTGCAAGTACAGTACGTTAGTGTGGAGATTTGGTGAAGTGTTTACTTAAGGGGGTGGTTCATTAGGAATTTGTTAACGTTGGACTTGAAGACATCCAGGTTGTAGTCAGGTGGGAAGCAGGCAGACGGAACAGTGTTCCACAGGCGTGCAGTTCTAAGAGAGAAGCTTGGAATCCACGTTTTGATTTAGGCACAGATAAAGAGTGGGGGAAATTTTTCACAGTGGATTCAGCTAGACGGGTGTTTTTCGTGAAAGATTGGCGAGGGGGGACGAGAGATTGAAGTTCAGACGAGCACCTGCCATGGAAACAACGATAAAACAAGGATAGGCTCGCAACGTCTCTTCTGTGGGAGAGAGGTTGCAGGGTAGAGAAAAGGGCATCCCCCACTAAGCCACGAAGTCTATTTTGTACTCTGTCAAGGCAGGATAGGCTGTTTTTAGCAGCTCCTGCCCAGATATGGCAGCAGTATTCCATCCTTGGACGTACTTGGCTTTTATACAGATAGAGAATTGCTTCAGCAGTGAGATATCTTTTGGAGCGGTAGAAGGATCCCACCATCTTTCCAGCGACCTTGGCAACAGACTTGATGTACGTGTTCCATTTCAGATCAGGAGTAAAGGTCAAACCCAGAAGCTTATCAAAACACGGGGCCTCACCCAGACGAGAGCCATCCATCACAATTGATGCCAGCTGGGGATCAGAGCGTTGATGATGATATTTTCAAATACCTTTCTAAGGTAACAGTCGAAATAAGGCCTGTTCATGACAAAGCTATAAAATCAATCCTTTTAAAATATGTGCTAACTCAAGAGTTAACTAGTATGAATTTAGGCAAGGGTTATATAAGTACGTATTAGGATAACTTGGCTGCAAACGGAAATGTATCCAGCTTCAAGTAGCGTAATTGAAGCTAGGGTGAAAGGTTAGTTTACGAGACAAACGCACTAGAAACACAGGTGTCGAAATATAAAGTCAGTCTATCGTTGGGAGCAAAAATATATAAAAAAAAGATATTATGAACAGTGTACAGAGAATCTAAGCGAATGTAACCTCGATGTCTGTCCGTCCGCGTCTCTCAATCTTAATTCTTAAAACTAAGTTAGAAAAACAAGTAGTAATTAATCAATTAGATATTGGCCTCTACACTTACAAGTGAACTCTCTCTCTCTCTAAATAAAGCTGTGGAAAACCTCGTCTTGATTGTGCTGTCATGCAATTAGATTCGAGTTAAGTTAAACGGAAGATCAATAACCACGAGAAGGCATCACGGCCCTTGTCTGGAAAAGCGACGATTGAGTAAAGAGGATGTGGCAGAAAGTGAGAAGATGAGTCAGTGCTCCTAAAGAAGGAGCACTTCGGCATTCCCCGGTGAGAGCGCCTCAAACAACAACCGATAAAATTGCTCCTCTCGAGAGGCAAGTTCTTAGAGGGTGGATCTTTTAGGACTACACAGCCTTTTCGCACCAGTTCAATAGCAAAGGTGCCATCGAAATGGCCTCGTTTCTGTTAGACTGATTGAATTAATGTTAAATGAGATTTTAACATACCACGCATGTACGCATAAAAGGATTTTTATTACTTGATTTGGTTATTTGATTGCTTACTGGCGAAAACACATATTTGCAAAAGTATTTGTTGACGTACAACACGTACATGTAAAAATGATTCGCAAAAATGATATCATTTTGAATGTTAAATATAATTTTTGCTGATTTGGTACATTTACATATTAAAATAACATTTTTTGGACCAGTCATTCTAAATTCTAAATGACAATTTCATACGCCTGTCATGTTCAAATTTGGAACGAGATTTCATCGCTAAACGCGTACGTTGAATAGATGCATCTTAAAAAATGCTTTTGTTCTGCTCCTCATCATTTATCTTCTTCTTCTTCCGTTTTTTTTTTTTGCATTGTATTTGTTTTCATCAAAAATCAATTCCCCAATAATAGATAGCATCATGCTTTGATATGCCGAATTTTTCTCTTAAACACGTGCACCCAGTAAGCAAGGTGACCCAGGTGACCCAGGTGACCCAGGTGACCCAGATGACCCAGGTGACGCAGGCAACTTAGCTCAATCACCTTAACGTGCAATGCAAGTATTTCGGTTTGTTTGAGAAACCATCAAAAAGCTAAAAACAAAGTATACACGATTGTAGATTTAATTATAGCTTGAAATAACCGTGTCTGTAGCCACACTGAAGAGATTTGATACTGCGAAACAGCTTGTCTGTAGAAGACTATATATCTTCACTTTTATATAAAAATCACTAGTGTGTGCGTGTGAGTTCTTTCCTCATACGTTCCGAAACAGCTGAGCATATCTTTTGCAAATTTCACAAAAAATAATTTATATGTCTGACAGGGTTCTTCGATATGTTGTGTTTGTATGTTTTATTTATGTTCTGTACAGAAATTCATCCGATAAGTATCGAAAATCGAAAAACTTCAATCTTAAAAATAATCTTTATAGATAAAAATGAATATGAGTAATATTTTACGTTACACCGACCAAGGGAAATAATAAAATCTCAGCTAATCATTTTTTGCTAAAAAAATAACAAAAACATATTTCTTATAATCTAGAGAAATAGTTTAGTGGTAGAGTATCCGACTACAGATCGAATAACCACCTGTTCAATCCCAGGCGTACCTCACCATAAATAAATCAAAAACATATTAATGAGTTCAATTTAGGATAGAAGAAGAAGTACCATTTAAAATCGCCGCAAATCATTTTTCGTTTGCATATTTTAAAACTAAACATTTAGCAGAAGTGACTTTTTTTAGGGCATTCATCGTCAAGCCCAAATATCAACTGGCATGATATTGTAAAAAAAACAGACTGAATTTGATGAACGATATTATCATTATTATTTTAATTGTTTTCTTTTTGTTTTGTTTTTTTGTGAATTAGTTCGCTTGAAAGATTGTTCCTCGTAATATATAATAATCAATAGAGGGTGGATTCCATATTAATTCATACATAAATTCAAATATCATGCTTAAGCGTATTGTACGAGCGGTCATATATATATATATATATATATATATATATATATATATATATATATATATATATATATATATATACTAGCTGTACATATATAGTCATTCTTTGACAGCTTTTTAATCATCTCACATCTCTTCATTGTGGCTAGACAAACTAACTATTCATACACAGGTTCGAAAACCATACACTAGATCACATCCAAATGTGATTATCGCTGTCATGTCTCTTTTCTCCGCTAAACTTGCAAGTGATGGCAGATGAAATTAAAAACTTTGTTTACATGTGTTTTCTAATCTCCCGGTTATCAAAGATAAGTCTATTCTATAGATGATTATTGTTTTACGCTAAGTGGAATCCGTTGTTTCCCCTCCCATAGAGTAGAAGATTTCAGCGATATACAGGTAGGCGTAAGACTATGTGAGACAGACAGACTGATAAATAGAGAATAGATTGATAGATACACTAGCAGATAAAATAGATACATTGAGATTAATAGATAAATAGATACAGAGAGAGAGAGAGAGAGAGAGAGAGAGAGAGAGAGAGAGAGAGAAGAGGGGGGAATAAGGGAAAAGAGAAAAAAAGAAAGAACGTGAGTACACAAAGAATCTAGAAACGTAAAATACACCTCCTTCAAAAAAAAAAAAAACTGACGTAGTTAAAAAAAAACAAACAAAAAACAACAAAAACAACAACACTATTAGACACATGCAAACAAAAAAATAAACAATAACAACAACAACAGCAACAAAAAGATTAAAATACAAGAAAAAACACTCGAAGGCGTGTTTTAGAGTCGGATAATAGCGTATTCAAAGAATGACACAAACGCATTCGAACGGAAAAACGCAAAACAAAAAAAAAAAAAGAAAAGAAGAAAACATTCACGAAAACGTCCTAGAAAAGAATAATAAAAGAAATAAAAACAAAATAATTAAAACAAAAAAAAAACAAAAAAAAAACAAATAAATAAGCTGAATCACGGTTTCGAGATTAAACGGAAGTGACGTCATCATCATCGAAATTACTTCCGTTGCTTTTATAAACTGTAATAAACAGAAAGAATTTCTCCCGATTCTTTCAGTGCGCATGCGTGTGGGTGTATGTGCGTCTTGTCTCCGCATTTTCCTCTCCAGCCATGCGACGAACGTGAAACAATGCGTTGCATATGAATAACATGGAAATCGATTTCAGGAAAGCAGATCTTGCAATCACAAGGATCTCAACATCATTTCACATAGAGTTATTATATGTGCGACCCTACGTCAGTAAGTAGAGATTATGTTTACTAGTATGGATTTTGGCTAGGGATACATCGAAATACATGCCAGGACAATTTGGTGGCAACCGAAAATAGACCCAGTACAACTAGTGTGATTGATGCAATGTGTCCAAAGGTTAGCTTCTCTGAACAAAACGCGTTAGGAACAGATGGGTACGAAGTGTCTTCAATAAGTTTCTAGATTTTTTGTACAGTCATTTAAAATAGTCATAGACTCTTAAAAATTCAGTATTTTATGAGATGACTGACCAATTTTTTTTTTTATTGTTTTCAGGTTCCAATGAACAGCTACAGCAGGAATTGGAATACACCCGACTAAAGCCTGATTATTACAGCTGGTGAATTTTAAAATTGCTATCTGGACGTAAAGACATTATAGAAGAACAAAATACAAAAAAAATATGTTTTAAACTTGGAAAAATACTACAGAAACACATGGAATGCTTTAGACTGCTGTTGGACCATCTTGTATTAATCGAGCATAAGTTTGGGTGGCATAAGAGATTTTTTTTTAAATTAAATTCTCACCCCAAACAAGGCACATTACCACTTTGGTGTAGGGGGCTACTATCAGGGGCAACAACTACTGGGGTACTATGTAGGGATTTGGGCAGCAAGATGTCGGTTCACGTTGCACTTGAACTTCTGCACGTCAGTACAGTTGGGGAAGCAGGGACCTGAAATGGAATTCCAAAGTCTAGCTGCCCTGGGGAAAAACTACTGGAGTTAAAAGATCTTTTACATCTAGGGATCTCTACAGTGTGGGGGTGTGATTTAGCAGCCTGTCGGGTTTGGCGAGGGTGTTCACGTCGTGGGGGCACAAGTGCTTGCAGTTCGTCAGAGCATTCACCATTAAAATACTTGTAGAACAGGCAGAGGGATGCAACGTTTCGTCGATGGGAGAGAGGCTGAAGCTTAGATGCAAGTTCAGGGCCTATCAGATTTGTGACTCTCTTTTCATCCTTGTCAAGAAGCGGGAGACTAGTAGCAGATGCACCAGCCCAAATATGACAGCAATACTCCATACAAGGGCGAATGGTAGCCTTATAGAGGTACAGGATACTTTCGGGTGTTAGTAGTTTTCTAGCACGGTAGAGAGAGCCCACCTTCCTTGCAGCAGCCCTGACAATGCCTTCAATGTAATTGTTCAAACTCATGTTTCCTGTGAACGTTAGGCCAAGGAGTTTGAAAGATGTACTCTCAGATAAAGAGTCGTTGGCCATTGCTATAGGTGGTAGAGACGGTTTCTGGTAATTATTGAATGAAACTAGTTCAGTCTTGGTGGCATTGAACGTGACCATCCATTTTTGTCCCCATTCCACTACAGATTGGAGGTCATCCTCTAGTGTTTCTGCCATTTCTTTAGATATGTGTTCATTTGTTTTCCTGTCGTGCCTGTTATTAAGCGTGGTTTCATCAACATATATACCCACCTCAGAGGCAATTTTGTCGGGGAGGTCATTTATGAATATCAGGAACAGTAGAGGTCCAAGGATAGACCCCTGGGACACTCCCGCATTTATATCATATTGTTTAGATGTACAACCGTCGAGGACAACCTGGATTTTTCTCTTATCTAAGAAGGATTAAGAAGATTTAAGGAAGGCAGAGAGTCTTTAGGGGATGATGGAAAGTGTGTGAGGAGTAAGGAAGTCAGAACACCAGAGCTGATTAACCAAATGAAAAAATTTTATGGATAAGGACCGTCGTGTGTCTATAGAGGCAAGAAGTGCACAGTTTGATGTCAGTGTGGGAACTGTGTACAAAATTATTTTTGAGAAACTAAAGATGCGGAAGTTAGCGCAAAGTTTGTCCTAATGCATCAGATCGCAACTCCATCCTTGTCACAGACTATTTGACCAAGATAGACATCCAGACCGTTTCTCATCCCCGCCTTTTATTCAACCTTTGCTGCCTGTGATTTTTGGTTATTCCCTAAGGAAAACCTTAGAGGCTGTCTTTATGAGAAAAATGATGAAATGAAAGAGGCTGTGACGAAGGTCATAGGGCTTTCCAAAAGTTGTTGGAACGGTACAACAAGTGCATTGCAGCCGGGGGAGATTACATCGAAGCGGTAGTTAAATAAATTAAATAGACAAAGTTAAGTTTGTATATTAAGACATACCTCTATCTTTGTTTCTCCAATTCCTTTTCCTCTTTCACCTCCATTTAACCGATTTTTTTTGTTGTCTTATTTTAATTAATTAATTTATTTATTTACGGACTGTTATCCTCATTTTCATAGTTTTACCACGTTTCGGCCAACTCATCGTCTGGTCTTCTTCAGGTGATTAACCGCGACGGGATAATAATGCTGAATCTCTTAACTGTATCTTCATTAATTACTGCCTTCCATAGTTGTTGTTGTCTCACCACGTTTTGGCCAACTAATCTTCTTAGAGTAAGACTGAAACCGCTACCTTCAGACAATGCTGACCTGGAACCGTAGAGATTCAACGCCTCTATTCACTGCGCCCCAGACCGCGAAAGAAAGCCATAGGATGAGTTGGCCGAGACGTGGTGAAACAACAACAACAACAACTACGAAGTTGAAGATAACAGTCCGAAAATAATAAATAAATGCAAAATTTGTCATCTCCAATAATTCCAATAAAGATAACATATAATTGTTTTAATGCGTGTAAAAAATAGTAACGTAATTTATACGTATTTATATATATATTATATATATAGTATATTATTATATATATATTATATGTATTTATTACTATACTTTTTCACTTTGAAATTTATTAAATTAACCTTATATTTATTGCTTCTCGAGGGGAACAAACCACAAATGCATTGTTCGCCCCCCCCCCGTTTTCACAACAATATGAATAGAAATTGTGTTTTTATTAATATGTAATTTACTTTTATTGCTCCCAGACAACTCCAAATATAATAAAATATAGGACAATAATGTAAATAATGACAATTTTATTGCTCCCTGACAACGCCGAAGAGAACAAAATATTACGGGTAATATACCATTAATAAAATGAATGCTTTAATCAATAAGTAATACCCCTGACCCACTTCCAGTGAACTTATCTAGCTGAAATTTTGCATGTGCAATGATTTATATCGCTATGTGTTATGTAGCAAATTACAGCTCTGAACAAATGTTGGTTTCTTATTTAACTAAGTGGTTGAACATAGTCAAGTGCGGAATAGATCCTTTTCAGTGTTGCGCAGTGATCCGGTTTTCTATTTGAAAAGAGATTTTTTTAAAATGATACTATTTTAAAGAATTCTTTTGATTAAATAAAAAGAAACGCATGTTAATAATTGTCTATCATATAACGTTGGAAAACGCTGGCATTGTGAATCCAAACATAGTCGGAATTCTACGGCAACATCTCTGAGACGTGGGCGCTTTCTACTTCTACCACAGATAAGGCATCTGTCAGTCAAATTGTAAGCTAACATTTTTGAAAGATTGCCAGCTGACAATTCAGCAAATACTTCTTATTAAATTTAATGCGTTGTTATATGTGTATACGTAAATATATACATATATGTATATGTATAGTTAAATATATATATATATATACTAGCAGGACCTGTGGAAATTCCACAGGGGACTCATCCGTAAGTAATATATTGATGTTGGCATTCTGTAGATGTTCAGTGTAAATGGAGACGCTCTGATATTATAGCATTTTGGTTAAAACTGCAAAAGTATTTATCTAAGATACCACGAATGCCGACAAAGCCTGGTCGTAAAGTATGCTTAAATATGATATTTTAATTCTTGCAAATTTTGTATTATTATACAGTTAATGTTTTATCGATTTTTATACATTATAAATTGCGATTTCAAAAATAAAAATAAATATATCTACATGACTTGGATGCATTAGCTGGAATCGAAACTGAAATAAAAACTTATGAATATATATAATCAGCCATAATCGAAACCGAAACTAAATCGTATGAAGAAATCTCGATTAACATTTTTATTAAAAGAAACATATAGATGACTGGAGTGCCATCAGTTATGACCGGAACCGAAATTTAAATTTATCAATAATTCTTGATAAAATTATATTTATAAAATAAATAATTCTTGATATTATATATTCTTCATATAATTCTTGATATATATATATATATATATATATATATATATATATATATATATATAACTACTTCATTTACTCACATAAAATTAATATACGAAAGTATAGATTTATGTGTAAACTTTAAGTATTTACTTCAAAAGTGCTCAATACATAGGTAGAGTTAGTTAGTAAGTTATAAAATTTATATGGCGATTAAGCTACACTGAATATTCCGCGTTTCATCCACTCTAGGACTCTTCAGGCTTATGCGCCAAGAGCCTGATGAGTCCTAGAGTGGATGAAACGTGAAATATTCAGTGTAGCTTAATCGCCATATACATTTTATAACTTACTATATATATATATATATATATATATATATATATATATATATATATATATATATATATTCGTAGTAAGTACTGTTTTTTTTGTATCACAACTCATCAGTGCCGCTAGACTAGCATCTCACCCAGAACCATATTTATACATATATAATTAAATAGTTTATATCGACGGTATGTATCTCTCTCTCTCTCTCTCTCTCTCTCTCTCTCTCTCTCTCTCTCTCCATATACATATATATATATATATATATAGGTATTTTATGTACTTCAATTTCTTCAATTATATATATATATATATATATATATATATATATATATATATATATATACAGGGTGTCCACAAAGTCTGGCTACATTATGTAGCCAGACAGGCCAATGCTTGCCGGTCGGTTTGCCTCCAACTTCACACTGGACCCTGCCAACCACCCTCTCCCTGACTTTCCTTTGAGGACAGACGCCACACAATACGATATGAAAATCACCATTTCTCAGGTGCATGCTATCATAAGAAATCTTGACACGTCAAAAACATGTGGACCTGATCTCATCCCGGCTGTGCTATTATAAAAGTGCCCTGCCGAAGTAGCTCCAGTTCTCTCCAAACTTTACAACAAATGCCTTAATGAATCTTGCTTCCCTGCCTGCTGGAAAACTGCTTCTGTAGTACCAGTTTTCAAGAATTCTGGCGAAAGAACTGACCCCGTAAATTATCGCCCCATTAACCTCCCCCCACTTTTCGCCAAAATATTTGAGACTATAATTAAGCAAACTCTAGTCCATCACCTTACAGATGCTAAACGTCTGACTGACCAACAATATGGATTTAGGCAACAGCAGACATCCTAACTGTAATCTCTGAACGTATATACCAGTCACTGGACAAAGTGGGGGAGGGTAGAGTGGAGGCTCTTGAAATATCTAAGGCTTTTGACAAGATATGGCATGAGGGGCTTCTCAAGAAAATCAGATCATATGGTATCACTGGAAGAAGACATGACATAATTAAATCCTTCTTAGATAAGAGAAAAATCCAGGTTGTCCTCGACGGTTGTACATCTAAACAATATGATATAAATGTGGGAGTGCCTCAGTGGTATATACTTGGACCTCTATTATTCCTAATATTTATAAATGACCTCCCTGACAAAATTGCCTGTGAGATGGGTATATATGCTTACGACACCACACTCTATAACAGACACGACAGGAAAACAAATGTTTCCTTCAATAATTACAAGACACCTTCTCTACCACCAATAGCAATGGCCAATGACTCTTTATCTGAAAGTACATCCTTTAAACTCCTCGGCCTAATGCTCTCAGGAAACATGAGTTGGAACAATTACATTGAGAGTATCGTCAGGACCGCTGCGAAGAAGGTAGGTTCTCTCTACCGTGCTAGAAAGATACTAACGCTCGAAAGTATCCTACACCTCTATAAGGCTACCATTCGCCCATGTATGGAGTATTGTTGTCATATTTGGGCTGGTGCATCTGCCACTAGTCTCTCGCTCCTAGACAAGGTTCAAAAGAGAGTCGCCAATCTGATAGGTCCTGAACTGTCATCTAAACTTCAGCCTCTGTCCCATCGACGAAATGTTGCATCCTTCTGCCTTTTCTACAAGTACTTTAACGGTGAATGCTCTGACGAACTGCAAGCACTTGTGCCCCCTTGACGTAAATACCCTCGACAAACACGACAAGCAGCTAAATCCCACACCTGCACAGTAGAGATCCCTAGATGTAAGAGAGCCTTCTACTCCAGTAGTTTCTTCCCCAGAACAGCTATACTTTGGAATTCCCTGCCGGGTCCCTGCTTCCCCAACTGTACTGACATGCAGAAGTTCAAGTGTAACGTGAATCCACATCTTGCTGCCCAACTTCCTACACAGTACCCCTGATGTTTATGTCCCTGATAGTAGCCCCCTACGTCAAAGTGGCAATGTGCCTTGTTTGGGGTGAAAATGCAATTAAAATATTGATATTTTTATTTGTCCAGATTTCATATCTCTTGTTATCGTCGTCTGTCGGGACGCTTCACCACCGAATCCACACGACTTCTCCAGTTCTCTCCATCTCGCATGTCACAGACACTTTCCAATCCCGTGTCCTGTAGCAAGTTGTTAATGTAGGTCATTCTTCTACCACGGTTTGGGTGTCTATCTGTTGGTATTCAGGGAACTAGCTTGCTGGCTGCCTCTTCGCTGTATCTCATACAGTGACCGGATACTCTCATCTTCTATGCTGTACTCCTAGTGATACTAGTGGTAGGTCATCATAAAGTTGACGGTTTGCTGCGTGGCCCATCCTGATCATCCGTTTGTAACAGCCATCTAATCTTTCTTCAGCGCATTTGTAAGAGTTCATGCCTCAGCACCATAGAGAAGGACTGTTTTTTCCATGGCAATAGTCTTATTTTCAACTTTTCTTAGAGAGTGGATGACCATATCTTCCTCAACTTGTGTCATGCACTCCATGCCAGTGCATTTCTCACTTCAAAACCTTTTTCAGTACTCTCTAACCACGCTCCAAGGTACTTGAAGTTTTCGACAACCTTGAGCAGAGTCCTATCAAGTGCTTTCACTGCAAATGATTAAACGCTTGTGTGTCTGTTTTCTTGGCATTGCAGTACAAACCCAAGAATCGCGCTTCCTCTTCCAGTTGGCTTCGGACTTCTTGGGCTTAACCAATTTCTTCAGTAATGCTAGGCCGTCAGCAAAATCAAGATTAGTAATAACAATTGGTTGGACACGCTTGCTCTTTCGTCTGTGCAGACGAAAACCAAGCTCCTTTTCTCTTCCATTGAGTGTCTTTCTTAGAACATAGTCAAGTACTATGCCAAAGACGTAAAGTGCTAATGCATCTCCTTGTAAGACTATAGCAATGATATTGAAAAATTCTGTACTCCTAGTGATACTAGTGGTAGGTCATTATAAAGGTGACGGTTTGCTGCGTGGCCCATCCTGATCATCCGTTTGTAACAGCCATCTAATCTTTCTTCAGCGCATTTGTAAGAGTTCATGCCTTAGCACCATAGAGAAGGACTGTTTTTTTCCATGGCAATAGTCTTATTTTCAACTTCAACAAATTCTGTTTCTCCGTCTGGTGTTATTATTCTTGCCAATGTCTTCTCATAGATCTTAGTTATTGCTTGGAATAGATTTGGTGGAACATAATATTTTCATCGTTATGCCTCTGTGTATTGAATCAAACGCCTTCTGGACATCTACGAGAATCTACGAAAAATGTCCAAATTTCATACATATTATAGAGTCGTGGTTTTTAAAAGTAAAAAAAAATATTTGGATGCAATCAGCTAGAATTGAAACCTAAACTATAGCACACGAAACTGCTGATGTTATCACTGTACCAACGTGACACGCATATGAACTGATTAAAAATTAAAAATTAAAAATAAACTAAGATGAATGTACAAAATGTATAACGACCTTTTCAATTTTGACTAATTTTTGACCCTTTAAAAACTATTTTAATCGGCTAAAACCAATAAGAGAACGGTCCATAAAAAATCCAATCATTTGAGGCCCCTAGTCTTAGTTTCGGGGCAAATAGAGTTTGTAAATACAGTGATAGACAGACAGATATATAGCCGTTTATATATTAGATATATGTATATTCCAATAGAATATCCGTTCCAGGTTAGATGTAAGATCTTATTAGTTTTAGAATTTAATGTTCGTGTTTGTCTTTGTAGAAAATGATATCGCTGACCCCCACTAAATTGTTCCAGCAATAATTTGACCGGGTTACTCACGTAGTTGACTAGAATACATATTCTATAATCAATAATAATGGTCAATAATTAAGGACTTTAAAAAGTATGTACATATTATTGGCAAACACGTGCGCACCGATCACTAAAAACAAAAAACAAAAACGTATTTGATGTAGATACTTTTCCACTTTTATGGTGTTTGTATGCAATTGAATTATCATTTTTTAATTTTGGTAAACTCTCAAAATATTTTGTTAAATATCGGATTAAAAAAAACAAAACATTGTTAACCAGTAGAATTATTTTGGGTAGAAAATATTGTACGATTACATAATAAAACTCTTGAAATACATCTCTGTCTGTCTGTCTCTTTCTCTCTCTCTCTCTCTCTCTATATATATATATATATATATATATATATATGTAATACACCTACACACATACACATGTGTGCGTGAATGCATACGTGTATGTTATTCATCTCTTCTTCACAACAATTTACCTTTATTGCAGCATCCTATAAACGTTGTTGTTTTCATGAGAGCCTATTTAATGGATTCATTTTTGTAAATGAAACTTTGATAATCCTTCTTGATTTGAAAATCATTTCACAAAAACTCGCACTGACTTACCTAAAAAGAGAAGAAAGGAAAAAAGAAAAAATAATTAAAAAAATAATGTAGACCTGAACATTATAATAAATGCATGCACCACACACACACACACACACACACACACACACACACACACACACACACACACACACACACACGCACATACACACACACATACATGTATACGTGTGAGTTAAATTAACAGTGAGCTTCTGTTTAATTGTACTTTTCTTATTTTTTTCGGTTTTTGTTTTAATTTCTTTGTGTGAAAGTCCAAAAGAAAATACGGTCCTGGATATGACCTTAAACTATATCCGATGGTGAGGCCCCAGCTTGCTGGCCGTAGGGAGTGTGGAGCCACCCTTCAATTGCCATTGCTCCCAGGTCCACTCTGACCCGGAGTGGTAGCACCTGTTAGGGTCCCAACTATGGGTTAAATAGAATATGACTTAAAAAACAAATGCACTATATTAAAAAATCGTTCTTCAAAATCACCAGATTCGGCATTAAATAATCCGAAAAGGGTTGATATGCCGTAAAACAAAACAACCAACCAACCAACCAACCAAAAGAAAATACAAGTTTCTTATGATTCAAGAACTTTTTTAATTCGGCGTCGAATCATCTTCGAGTGACGGAGCAAATGAACAAGTAGGCTGGAAATTCTGGGGAAAGAAACGAATTTCAGTAGTCACACGGATCAGTAGACAGTAGCAAGCATACCCGGTGAACCAAGTGCAAGTGAAATACAAACAATTGCACTGAAAGGGACGGCTAGAATTCTGAAAAGATCTCTTGGTTGGACTCACTAAAATAGGGGTAAATGTCAGACATCTGGTTGGATGTCCCATCCCCTAGAAGAAAAAGTTTAAGAAAAATGAAAAAGAAAATAAGGCGCTGGTGTGTTTTTGAGTCGTTAGCTGAATTCTGTGGTCAGAATTTGGACCACATGGAAAAGTGTGGTATAACGATAAGCATTTTAAAATATTGTTAATCCTAGGTTGCTAGGTTTTTATATATATGACTTCGAGTATTTTTAACTTTAAAAAAATTGTTCCTGAACGATTGTTTTGTGTTAGTAACATGAATTTGAGCGGGGGGGGGGGCCAATATTGTGTTTTGAGATGTTCTTGAAATGCCAAAGAATTTACAATATGCAGAGGAAGACAGCAGGATAGAGTAGTGGTCGTGTCACCAGTGTAACTACCAGCTTCATGATTGATGAATGTTACACTGCCCAAATTGATTCAAACTTATAGATAACATGAATTTTTCGAATCGGTCTAAGGTTGGTGGGGCGTTGTTACATAATATAAAATACTATTATATATATATATATATATATATATATATATATATAATGAGTGTGTGTATATAAACATTTAAATCAAGACTAACAATTTACATTGTATATATATATATATATATATATATATATATATATATATATATATATATATATATATATATAACTCTGCGGATTAAGGACTATCCACTGATTTAAATATATTTTTTACTCTTTTTCAAAGTGTTTTCTAACATGTTTTATTAACTACTTGTTCTTATATATATATGTTCGTATATATATATATATATATATATATATATATATATATATATATATATATATATTATACTGAGAGAGAGAGAGAGAGAAAGAGAGAGAGAGAGAGAGAGTTATAAAAGTGTTCGTTGGGAAATATAAGTAAGACGAACAAAAGATATATATATTAGTTGGACACCGGCGTGTTGCCCAGTCATATGATACGCTTAAAAATGATATTTTAATTTATGCAAATTGCGTATATATTGTTATAGAATCAACTGTCTATAAAATATTAAATATTAAAGAGGAACAATTCGAAAAAAAAAATAATGAAAATTTCCGTCTGTGTTTGTTTACAATATCACGTTAGCTGATATTTGGTCTTGACGATAGATGTCCTGGAAAAGTTACTTCTGATTTGTGTTTAGATTTACAATATGAAAACGAAGAAATGATTTGCGGCGATTTTAAATTGTGCCTATTCCTCTATCGTAAATTGACAAAAAAAAAAAAAAAATTAAAATAAAATGGTAAGGTACACCCGGACTTGAAGAAGGGAATCATTCCATGTAGTCGAATGTTCTGCTGAGCTATAGCTTCAGATGTCAACTATTATGTTTATTTTTAAGAAGAAATGATTTGCTGAGATTTTCTTATCTCCTTTCGCTGGTGTAACATAAAATATTCCCCCGTAAAAATTCTTCTTTTTTGTTTTTCAATAAGAGAGAAAATACTATTTTTAAGATCGGATTTTTTCGATTTTCGATACTTATTCGATGAACTTCTGTACCAAACATACCTAAGAACACTGCCAGACATATAAATTAGCTTTGTGTGAAACTTGCAAAAGATAAGCTCAGCCGTTTAGGAACCTATGAGGAAAGAACTCACAAACACATAAAGTGACTTACATATATATATATATATATATATATATATATATATATATATATATATATATATATATATATAAAATAAACATTACAATTAAATTTACCAAAATGATCCAAGATGGTAAAATTAAAGTATATTATAAATATTAAAGAATTAATATTTATAAAGTTATCTTAACCAGATGTAACAGCTCGATAAAACCAAATAGGAAATAGAGCTTATAATACGAGCAAACAGTTAATAAAATATGTTAAAAAACACTTTGAAATGAGTTAAAAACATATTTAATCTGAAAAGGAAACACTAGATAAATGGATAGTACTTAATCCGCGGAGTTTCGAAGAAATACTTTCCTTCTCATCAGAGGGTAGGAATTAGCAAAGTAGCAAGTAAGATCTTTGACTTACTTGTTGTTTCATCAAATACTTCTGCATGCAAAATCCGATCCCGCATTTTGCTAGTTCCTACCCTCTGATGAGAAGGAAAGTATTTCTTCGAAACTCCGCGGATTAAGGACTATCCATTTATCTAGTGTTTCCTTTTCAGATTAAATATGTTTTTAACTCATTTCAATGTGTTTTTTAACATATTTTATTAACTGTTTGCTCACACACACACACACACACACACACACACACACACACACATATATATATATATATATATATATATATATGTGTGTGTGTGTGTGTGTGTGTGTGTGTGCGTGTGTGTAAGAATACCACAAAGTAAATAAAATACAAAGTTACAATTCTATTTAGGAGAACAAACTACAATTAGCCTTGTTTAATCTTTAAAGAAAGTCGTTCGTCCTTCAACAATTGATTGGTGACATTTAATGGCCGAGTTAAATAGACGGAAGAAAACGAGTTTGAAAGAACTGGAAAGAGGAAATCGTAAGGGTAGCGGAGGGAAGAACGGTGGGGAGGATAGAACGAAGAGCAACTAATAGAGAAGAGGCCGAAAAAGAAGAAGAGAAAAATAGAGGGATGGAGGGAGGGAAGCACAATAGAAATTAGTTTATGCTAGAACGAAATAATAATGAACGAATGAAACTGAAAATGAAAATAGGACAGAAGAAAAATTTTCAAAAGAACAAAAAAGTGTGAAAGAGAGAGGGAATTAGAGAGAGATAAAGAGAGAAGGAAAAAGAGAGAGAGGGAATGAGAGAAAGGGGAAAAGAGAGAAGGAAAAAGAGAGAGGGAATTAGAGAGAGAGAAAGAGAGAAGAAAAAAGAAAGGGAATGAGAGAGAGTGAGAAAGAGAGAGAAGGAAAAAGAGAAGAAATGAGAGAGAGAGAAAGAGAGAGAGAGGGTATGAGTTAGAGGGAAAAAGAGAGAAGGAAAAAGAGAGAGGGAATGAGAGAGAAAAAGAGAAAGTGGAAAAAGAAAGAAGGAAAAAAGAGAAGGAAAAAGAAGGAAAAAGAGAGAGGGAATGAGAGAGAGGAAAAGAGAGAGGGAATTAGAAAGAGAAAAAGAGAGAAGAAAAAGAAAGAGGGAAAAGAGAGAGGGAATGAGAGAGAGAGAAAGAGAGAGAAGGAAAAAGAGAGAAGGAATGAGAGAGGAAAAGAGAAAGGGGGAAAAGAGAGAAGGAAAAGAGAGAAGGAAAAGAGAGAGGAAAAGAAAGAGGAAAAAGAGGGTATGAGAGAGAGGGAATGAGAGAGAGAAAAAGAGAGAGGGAATGTAAGAGAGAGAGAAAGAGAGAAGGAAAAAGAGAGAGGGAATGAGAGAGAAAAATAGAAAGAGGAAAAAGAGAGAAGGAAAAGAGAGAAGGAAAAAGAGAGAAGGAATTAGAGAGAGGGAAAGAGAGAGAAAAAGAGAGAGAGAGGGAATGAGAGAGAGAAAAAGAGAGAGAAAAAGAGAGAGAGAGGGAATGAGAGAGAGAAAGAGAGAAGGAAAAAGAAAGAGGGAATGAGAGAGAAAAAGAGAAAGGGAAAAAGAGAGAAGGAAAAAGAGAGAGGGAAAAAGAGGGTATGAGAGAGAAACGTAAGAGAAATTAGTTAAAGCAAAATAAAAAAAAAATGGACTCTTCGGTCGATTTCGACGTATGAGGTTTCGCCACAACAACTAAGTTGTTCGGAAATCCACAAAAATGATTTGTTTATAATGGTGAAGGCTTTGTGTAGAACCAACCACACTTTTTTGCTATTACTGCTAATCTTTGTCAGTGCAGATGACTGCCACAAAACAGTAGACTGCAGGTTTTTACATCAGAGTTTTACCTTTTAGATGTATATCTTAACAAATACTGGGGGCACATCTCTCCCGGTGAATTAATGCGCCACAGATACTAAATTGAAAATTTCGTATTCAATACTGCCAAGACTAAGCTCCTTTCCTTTAAAAACTACAAGAAACTTTCTCAACCACTAATAGCCATGGCTAATGATATATTATCTGAAAGTACTGCATTCAAACTCCTTGGCTTAACATTCATGGAGAACATGAGTTGGAACAGAGTGCATTCCCAAGGCTACTGGAAAGAAGGTGGGCTCTCCATACCGTGCTAGAAAGTTACTTACGCCTGAAAGTATCCTATACCTCTACAAGGCCACTATTCGTCCATGTACTGTTGTCACATTTGGGCTGGTGCACCTGCTACTAGTCACCCCCACTTAGACAAGGTTAAAAAAAAGTCGCCAACCTAATAGGTCTCGCGCTACCAGCTAGTCTCCAACAGCTGTCCCATCGACGAAATGTTGCATCGCTCTTTATGTTTTACAAGTACTTTAATGGTAGGTGCTCTGACGAACTACAAGTCCTTGTATCCCCTCAACGTAAATACCCCCGCCAAACCTGAGAATAAAAAAGCCCCACCCCTACACAGTAGAAATCCCCAGGTGCTAGAAAGCCTTCTACTCTAATAGTTTCTTCCTTAGGACTTCTATATTTTGGAATTCCCTTCCAGGTTCCTGTTACCCTGACTGTACTGACATGCAGAAATTAAAGTGTAATGTAAACAGATATATCGCTGCTCAACTCCCTACATAGTACCCCTACAAATTATATCCCAGATAGTATCCCCCTTACATCAAAGTGGTACTGTGCCTGATCTGGGGTAAATATGCAATAAAAAAAAGGAATAGATAAAAAGATGTAAATTATGTTAAACAGATGTAAACTATACCTAAAAAGATGTAAATAAAGCTAAAAAGATGTAAATAAAGCTAAAAAGATGTAAAAGATGCAAATGATATGAAATAGATGTAAAAGAAGTAAATGGAGATAATACAAAAAAAGATGCAAATATAAGATGCAAATGATATAAAAGATGCAAATGCCATCTAAAGATGCAAATTATGGAAAGACAAAAAACGAGAGGAAATAAGAAAATGACGAATATTTATTCTTATCTCGAATGAGAAAATGTCATGGCGATTTGATCATGAACGCAAGATGTCCTTTCGAGGAATATGTATCTATCTATCTATCTATCTATCTATCTATCTATCTATCTATGCATATCTAGGTCTCTATCTATCTATCTATCTATCTATCTTATGTTTTTGAATTTTAGAAATAAGGATTAATAATCTATATCATTTTGGTTATCAGGACTACTATTCTCCTATTGATTGTGATCTGCACAGCGTTTCGGCCGATGTAACCTCCGACACTTTTCTGTGTGGGCGGTCTAAAGAACACAGCTTAGTACTACTCAGTCTTGGCTGGAGGGGTTGCTGGAGTTGTAGGAGCGAGCTGGAGATGCTAGAGTCTTAGAGAGCAGCCAGTGGCAGAGAGTAAAATGAGTATCACCTTCTGGTAGTTCTGTAACGTGTTGCCGTTACATACAAACAAGAGGCGAAAAAAAAAATCCGGGTCGGCATTTTTTCTTTTTTTAACAAAAGTTTATATTACCGTTACTTTGCTGTCTTAAAAGTTTCTTGCCATCGCCCATCTCGCCTGGTGCACACTTTTCTTTTTCTTCCTCCGACCGCATGTCAGCCACAGCCGGCCCATTCTCGTCCTCGACTTTAGACGTCCATTTTCTCCGACGCGCACTTTGCTTCCTCTGACCACGTGGTGCATTTTTCCTCCTCCTTTTCCTTTTTCTTTTTGCTCACACTTCCTAATTTGCATATGCGCGTTTTTCGGCTGCTGCTGCTGATCTCTTCACAAGACAGCCATCCTTTGCTGCTGCTGTTATTTTCCTACGAACTCACATGCACTTTGTTAAAGCTTGTCCTGAAGAGGACTATTTTGAATCGCTTTAATAGTTTAGTTCTTAGCCCTGAAAATGGCTGTTTGAACTCGTGTTGTTGCTGTTGTTAATGTCCTTGGTTGCTTGGCTCGAAAACTTGACAGACAGTGCTTCTAGGCCGTTCTTAACATTTACTTTCAAGTCACT